>NW_023494803.1:2252643-2317643 GCF_904425465.1 Colossoma macropomum
CACCTCCATCTTCTGACGAGAGGAGCCTGAGCTTTAAGTAGAGAGGGAGTTTAATGTGCTTGTAGGGAACGCTATTTGAATCATACAGAACGATGCTGGGGCACCGCAATGAGGGTTCTACCAGATGCTGTGCCAGATGTGTGGCTGAGCTCACTTGGGTGATTCCATAATTACATTTCACATGCAGATTCAAGCAGGCAGTTTGTGCTGCTGTGAAGGCCCCGGCCTCGGTGTCTTTCCCCTGACTAATTCATGATTTTGTGACAGTTTTGGATGAAGAGCTTCATTTATGGATCATCTTTTCTGCTTCAAAAAACCGTCTGTGAGGCTCTTTATAGACGTTTGCTAATCTGTAGTCTCAGCCTCAGACGTTCTATGGTCATACGCCAACTGGCCACTTAGTTAAAAACCTTGTATCTACGGTCTTTGACCATTTTATCAGCTGCGTTTACCAAATAGTTTACCAAACTGCACTTTGCAGTTCTACGATTAAAGACTGTAGTCCGTCTGTTTCTCTGCATACTTTGGTAGCCTCCCCTTTTAGGCTGTTCTTCAATGGCCAGGACCCCCACAGGACCACCACAGAGTATTATTTGGGTGGTGGATCATTCTCAGCACTGCAGTGACACTGAGGTGATGGTGATTTGCTTTGTGCTGGTATGAGTGGATCAGATACAGCAGGTAGGTGTGTCTAAAAGAGTGGTCAGTGAGTGGGCAGCACAATGCTGTGTCTGATCCACTCATACTAGCGCAACACACACTAACACACCACCACCAAGCAGTGTTACTGCAGTGCTGAGAATGATCCACCACCCAAATAGTACCTGCTCTGTGAGGGTCCTGACAGTTACAAAACAGGGTACAAGGGGGCTAACGAATTATACAGAGAAACAGATGGACAGTTGTAGAACTACAAAGTGACCTATGTGGTAAGTGGAGCTGATAAAATGGGCAAAGAGATATAAGAGGTCCACTTAATGAGGGTGTGTGTGTATATATATATATATATATTGCCCTCATGTGTTTTTGCCTCATTTTAAGTCACCTACCCTTCATGGTTTATGGTTGGCTATTTTGCATGTCAGTCAAATTGTCCCTTCCTGTCAAAGTAGGTGATTCTTGGCCATGTTAGATGTGTTTACACGTAGACAGTCCATGGCAGAGGTCAGCATAATGTTCAGAATTTTCTCAACTTACAGTTTCTTAACTTTCTCAATTTCTCAACTTTTATGGTTAACTGTGGTGAAATAAACCAGATGTTGATTTTTTTGGAAGCACAGGTGTTGAATGCTCACAGTCCAGGTAAACTCAGTCACACACACCAACTTCATTGAAAACAGACTATAGGAAACATTAGCATGAGCTCGATACACTTTTTTTTAACCCTGCCATTAACAGAAATGGCTGTAATACTGTTACCATGGTAGCATTGACGCAGTGAGAGAGAGACACCACTTCATCTTTTTAAACGGAATCTTAATCTTTGTCGAGCAAAAGAACATAATAAAAGCACAGTTCAGTAGAAATTGTGACTGTAGTGTACTGACACCATTGAAAGTTCAAAAGCAGCATCTGTCATCGTATGGGGGGGGTGGGGGGGTGTAGCAGGCAGCCTGCGCATGTGTAAAAGCACAGTGTAGAGGTACATATGCTGTGCTCTAGACATTGTCTTTTTTAGGGACATCCATACTTATTTCAAAATAATAAGACCAACCCACATTACAACAGCATGGCAGCGTAATAACAGAGTGCAGGAGCTAGGCTAGCCTGTCTGCAGTCCAGACCTGTCTCTTATTAAAAATGAGTGTCTATTAAGCTCAAAATACCAGCTGCATAGTTGAAGACTGAAGAATAGTGAAAAATTCCGCTTTTAAACCTGGATCAGCCCCCAAGCGTTTATTAAGAGCTAATAACAGGAAGGGTGACGTGACTCAGTGGTACAATGGCTCCCAACTTTGTTAGAATATGTTACATGTTAAATTTTCAATTTAATACAGGTCAAACAGAATTTACTGATCACTGCTTCCTGTTTCTTATTAGCTTTTGACTTAATGCCCCAACTTTTTTGGATTTGGGTTTGTAGGATATCACATCACCCAACATGATACAAGTTCAGTTATGTTTGTGTGGGAATACTAGTGTCTCGCTGTTGTTTGCATGAAATAAATCATAAATGAAATCATAAACTGGTTTCTACCATCACTGGGAGCTGTTACCATGGTAACTCAGTTAACTATTACCAGGCACTGGCCAAGGATGCATTAAACAGTGTAGAGAATAACAAACATAGATCCACAAGAAACTACAAAATAAAAAACAGTATATATTCAATAAAGCAATAAAACATAAAAAGGGAAGAAGGCCGGGAGGAGTATAGAAAATCAGGAGTATGTTGTGGTGAAAAAGTCTGAATTCAGTGCAGCAGGTCAACCAGCAGAGGAAGAGAATCTCCAGTCATTTTCAAGCTAATATCATATTGAAACAAACCAAAATGTTGTTTTTACAAACTACTGCTTTCACACGTTCAGAACTTCAAGCACAGAACACCAACAAGAACCTCTTCTGTGTTCCACTTTGACCAAAAATCCACAAGACCTAAACATCACTGCGAGCCAAATTAGGTGGTGAATGGAACACAGCCGTGAAGGCTATGATGAATACCAATCAGAAGAGGTATCGACAAGCGTTTGTTCTGTGCACTGCATCACAAAGAGACAGGTGTCTGTTTTAAACAGGTGTATTGGCAGCTGTGTACCTCTGCCAATTGTTAGCTGCCTGAGTGACATGGCGTTATTGATAGACAGGATGTGCTGACATGTCTTTAAACAGAAAGCGAGAGAGGGGGACTGATGGATTCTCCCTCTATCATTTTTACTTTTCAAGGTCCACAGAGCTTCCAGAAACACTCATATAAAGCACGACGCATTTGTAAGGAATAAGGGGCCTAATAGAGATGAATCCATGTAAGGTGTGGTATCTCCAGCACTTTCATGACAGCTCCATATTTCTGAAGGCCAGGATACGTCAAGTGACTGGAGGGGCCCATCTACCAGAAGAGAAAATAGAGATGATGATAATGGGCAGTGGACGAGGGTGTCAGCTGCTGCCCATCCAGAGTGACCCCCGGGCCCTGACGGCCGCCCCAGGCGCTGGCAGGGTGGACAGGTACAGCTCAGTGTGCAGCCCGTGCCCCTGCCTGGCTCCGCTCAGAGAATCAATCAGGCCAGCTGTCAAAGGCTAACCCGCGCAGACAGAGGAGGGCAGCGAGAGGCAGAGGGAGCCGCTCCCTGCGGGAGTCCAGCGCTGAGAGCCAACAGTACGCAAAACACACTCAGCCTCTTTACTGATCTCAATCAACTGTCTTTACAGCTCCAGCTGCTTATAAACACTTTTAGAGCAGATACTGAATACTGTTCTACACTCAAGACTAAAAACGTAGAATAAATCACACCTTTATCCAGTTAAAATTCAAGTCAATGGTTAAATTAGTGGTTAAATCAAAGTCACAGCTGATGTGCAAATGTTCCTTTATAGTGGAACCTGGTTGGAGTTGAAGTTCACAGTTGTGGTGATAGGAACCAGACATCCAAGTGATTAATGCCTATAAAAGTTCCCTCAATTTATTCAGGTTATTACATCAAATAGTTATGATTGGACTCCCTGATGCCTGAGACATAATTTTGAGATAAGGTTTTGGCTTAAAGTGTAATTTTTCCGATTCTAATCCAGTAGTGGTGAGGTAAATGCAGGGTGTGGTAAGGCACAGTCCCCAAAGAAAACTTACTTTTTCAGGTGTATCACTATTTTCCAATCACCAACATTACATATAGCAACTCAGAAGACGTGTATGTTCACTGACCCTTTCAGAAAGATAATAAAGTGGTCATATCTGCGTTTCATACATGGCAAAATAGTAAAGAATACCCTAGACTTTCTTTACATTCTGTCAATTATGTTCATAAATTGGTGGAATTCCCCTTTAATGTCTAAGGGGAAAAAGCATCTGTTTCTGCCCTTCAGTCAGCTGCTCTCAAGAACAGTTTCCGAGCCTAACTTAACCCAAGACTGAGACAAGATGTCCAAACACTTCAAAAGACCAGACTTGACTACTACACTAGTCCAACTGCTCTGGAAGCAGGTTTTAATGAGTTGAAGGGGATAAAGAGTCTCTGAACATATTGCTGATGATGTGTTGAATAAGACAGAGTTAATGGTCATTCTGTATTCTCAGCCTGATGTACGGTCAGGAAATCAACCCTTTGGGACGTGCAGGTCTTTCTACAGCAGCTTTTTGCCAACAGTAGCAGTAAAAACCCTGACCATGGACAAAAGATCCTAAATGACCATCCTTTTTTGTGGATTTCCTTTTTTTACATTTCAATTCCAGTGGCGTTCTCCAGCTAAGAGATCCATGACCTTCCCTGCTCCGGCTGCTGACACACACACACACACTCACACACACACACACACACACGTGCGCGCTTGCACTGACACATCCTGCCTAAGTGTGTGTCTTGCATCACCTCAGGAAACTTGTGGCTAATTTCATTATTTTTTTTGGGGAGGGGGGCGCCGGAGAAAGAGAGAATGCAAATGAGTGCAGACAGCTGGTGCCTTCCTGGTGGCGAGGAGTGATGGAGGGCCCGGAGGCCTCACTCATCAGCCCCTCGTCTTGCCTCCTCCTTTCAGACAGAAGCCCACCGGGGAGAAGGCGGGGAGGCTGCTCCGACAGCGGGACCAGATGGTCCGAGAGGTAAAAAGCGCAGCTCATTCGGTTAGCGTGGCGCTATCGGTCACCTGGGCGATGGTGCTAATGCCTGTGTGGCCCACGGGCGTTCGAAGAGTTCGAACGGCACCGCCGCCTAACCGGCGCCCCGTGTGAGGAGAGAGAGGCCTTCCAGTCAATCTCACTCTCACGCATGTACAGTGTGCGGCGCGTTCAGACAATGGCTGCCGCCTTCTGTTTCATGGCCGAGCTCCGTTCGTTCAGCTGTGTGCCGTGGCGTTGTGTCATGACTCTGTGTTACAGGGATATAACACTGCTGTGCTCTGAGCTCTTCACTGTAGCACTTCTGCCACTGATTCTAAAAGTCTGTTGTTCTGTGTTATTATATTTAGAGAGACATTCAAGACATCCAAAAATACTTCCTTCAAACTGTTCAGTTTTCTGGCTAATGCCTGCTCTCTTACTGTCCTGACCTGAAAAGTACTCTGTCAGAATATCTGCACTCTTTATTTTTATTTAGAAACACTAATTATTCAGTTGTTAATTTCAATGAAAGAGGAGTTACACTATTTTTTGTAAACAAAGTCATGCAGTGTGGTTTGACTCAAATTTCATTACAGTGGTGGTGATGGAAACCAGGGGTTTCAGTGTCTTCAACACAAATATAGCCGTTTCGTTTGCGATCTAAAATGTCTAGTGAAGCTACATGTGTCTTCTGAGTTTTAATATGTAATATTGATGACAAAAATAGTGACAAATACATTTCTTTGGGGACTATTTTGCCTTACAGCACCCTGCATGTGCCTCTCCACCATAAATGGATTTCAAAAATTAGTATGTGCTTCACATCACCAAATCAGTTTTATACCATACTGAAAACTTTTTTTACAGCCGTTCCTTCAGAATGGTAGTGTATACTCTGACTAAGGTTATATACATGCTCATATTGTCAATGTAGAAAAAAAAAGTTTTCAGAAACGAATTCTCTTAAACACAAAGGGTCCCCAGGAGAAATTAACTTTGCCTTGATATAGTAATAAAACGTCAGTTAGATGACCTTGTCTATATGGCCAGTTTTCTAAAATCATATCAGAACCCTGAGGGGTAGATTGTGTGTACATCTATTTGACCCCTGACCAGTACGTAATTAACATATTTCCACTTTTCGACAGTTATTTTTATTCACGAGTGAAATTGAAGGATGTCTCTGGGCCGGCTCGGACCCAAGATGAGACTGGACGCTGCTGTCAGGTATCACACAGCGGGGAGGTGAAAGGTCATTCCCACGGCACCCGTCCACCGACCTGCCTCAGAGAGAGTTGTCAAGCCGTCTTGCGAGCCTCTGTCTCTCTCTATCTCTCTCTATCTCTCTTTCTCTCTCTACTGTTTGACATCTGCCAGCCAGCTAGCCTAGAACTCCCAAGCCTCCCCCCTGCAAACAAGCCTCCATTTACAAACACAGCCCCCTGTCCGCATCTCCAGCTCATCAACATTTAGATATAGTCATCATTTACTGGGCCAGGCCTGTCAGCTAACATATGGATGTCAGGAGCACTTCTGCCAGAGAAGGAGTCAGGAGGAAAGAAGGAGAGCGAGAGGGAGAAAACAAAGGAGGGAGGAGAGGGATGAGGTACAGGGGTCAACTATGTTAGATGAGGTGATGAAAAAATACAATTACACAAAGTATAAATGGTACAAAATCCTAAAAATATCATTTTTTCACACCAAATTTGTAAACGAATCCATTTCATGTTTGTCTAAAAGTGTGGGTGGCTTGGACACCAACCATTTACAAAATAAGGCTCTCAGCTGATCACTGATCATGGTCACTGAGCGCTACTTCATCCATCAAGCCATGGAAAAACTGACAAAACTCTGAAAAACCTAGAGTGAGTGGTGACAGTAAATCAGTCAGAGTTATTTGACTAAGAGATGGGAGGAAGTCGGGGTGGCACCACTATCAATTTTAACTGGACCACTAGTCATTCAAACAAGTAGCCGACTACCCGTCATTACCATATTAAAACTGGGAGGGTTTCTGAACGTTTGTGGAAGTATTTTGTTGTTCTGCCTGCTTATAGCAGCTGCTTCAGTGTGAAGGAGATTGTATTGCCTTGCAGAAGAGGTTTTCAGTAAGTTTCAGGTTCTCTGTCCACAGAAATGTACAGTCTGTCTGATGTAAACTGCGCAGCAAAATCACCACAGCGCTCTGAAACTCACATTCCCATGGGGAGGTTGAACTGGTTGCAGTCCGTGCGCCGTCCGATCGGAAACAGCCAGTTATTTATTGTGCTAAACGTTAGAAGCGAGTTCTTTTTTTATTGTCGCAGAAGTTATTTCTGAATTGTGTTTGAAGCTGAAGGTAGCAGGTAAATGAGTTATTCTTGAGTGTTTGCCAACCTGTACTCAGAGTCTGTTTTTGTTGCACAGGTTGCGCTAAACATTCTGTAACTGGAGTCATTCAAACGGCCCACTTTCTATTGCTGTTCTGAAAACCTGCTCAGTCTGGCTTACAGGCCTGTATTTCAGTCTAACACTGATAGCAGTGGAATTGGTTTCATTCTATGAAATTTTCAAAGTGATAAAGTATTTTGAGCTTCGTGTTCCGCAGAAAAACTGATGACACATGCTGTCCTGATCATCTGGAGGGTGATGCTGTGTTTATTTCACTCCTGAAGTGGAACATGTTTTGGATTAAACTGTGTGAAACACCACAATCACAGCTTAATGTCGAAGCTAGTAATAATGAGCTCTAAACTTTATCCATGTTAGTGTTGGTTGTTAACACTGTCTAATGATAAACAGTATAACAGTTATAAGATATAAGGTCAGAACTATTTAGCTTCTCTTACTTAGACGGTTAGCTTGATTGTCAGAGTAAATATCCAGACTGTAACTCACAACGCTTGCATTTCTGATTAGAAATATTTGGTGCAAACATAATTTTAATGCAGTTGCACACAATCACACAAATTGATTCATTAAAGTTTGCTAAAAGGCCTCTTGTAGAAGGTAATGAGTCCTTTAGCTCCAGTGTTAGCTTTAACTTTTACCGTCTAGTGGCTAAAAGGTTTCCCTTGTTTGATGAATCAAAACATGATTTTCTTTTTTACAAATGAACCTTCAGTCATATTCCGTTACTTTTCAAACACAGACGTCTCCAAACAGTTTATTTTCGAATAATATAAGGATTTCAAATTTACACTGTGTCCTTACAAATGTTCCTTTGTGCTACTGAACGTTTAGCCTGTTAGCACAGGCGCTACGAATGCTACCACCTGTCCTGAGCTGGATGTTTGACGATGAGCAGTAGTGACTAAGGGAGGCGGGACTTGTAAGGGTCAGTTGTTGCCTTGCTGATCTTAAGGACAACAGTGAGTTAATGTTGCAAAGATGTTTTTGCCATCCAAAAAAATGTGATTAGCTTATTCAAAAGAAATGACATTGATTTATCAGAAACATAAATGCCTGTAATGCTGCTTTCGACTGAAGCTTGTAACTCAGAATTTCCCAACTCTGACAAGGAAAAATCAAAGAAAACGCTCCCTCAACAGGAATTCCTGCTTGGAAAGTCAGGATAATGTTCTCAACCCAAGCTCTGCATCACATCCACACGGCTGCTCACACCATCAATGGTACTAAAGAACTGCTTGAGATTTGCTTTAAATCAATCAACAAACAGACACAGCAGTTTAAACTACAAGACTGACCTTAACGGTCACTGTTTTGAGAAGATAAATACATCATGAACTTTAAGTCATATCACTCACTTTAGCTGCTAGCTTGTTGCTAACAACACTCACTTATATAGAGCTGTTCATGTTTCTCCCACTACGTAGCTTGAAGATGTGGAGGTCGAGAAAGTGACACACTTCCGAGCTCCGACTTCCCACCTCTGAGCCAAGCTGAACACAGCATGATACTGTGGAGAGGAACAGGAGTGAGAGAGGGCATGTATGTATTAGAGAGAGAGAGAGAGAGAGAGAGGGAGAGAGAGAGAGAGAGTCAGGCAGAGTGGATTAGCCCTGAGATTCACAAGAGTGCTGCTGCAGGACCCCTCCAGCAGCCCCCTGATCTATCAAAAACTGATGGAAAGACACAGTTCAATTTGTCCCACTTTCATAAAAGATAATTAAGCTGTCAGTCTCGGCTCTCCAACAACTTCATTAGATTGGAAGTGGAGCGCAGGCTGGTGCAAAAGGGGGGGAGACAGGCGGGATGGGTCCCAGTCTGAACCCCTCAAGCACTTCCCTCTCCCCCTCGTACACCCCTCCGCTAAGTACATGTCAAAATATCAATGGAACACAGACATGTGTTTTGCAATAAACACAAGTGACATCTTACAGTAATGGCTTATGTTAAACAGTGCATGTTTCCGGAAGAGGGAGCTTGACACCGTTTAACATAACATGGAAACGCATGAAAAAATTTAGCGAGAGATTGAGAGAGAGAGCGCAAATCAATTTCATACCACTGAACCATGGAGGGTCTTGAAAAGACCTTTCGCTTAAAATAAAGCAACACCATCTTAAATTGAGGTTAAGAGGTCGGCCTGTTGTCACTGGTCTATAATCATACCAGAATGAAATTTCATATGCAGAAGTTCAGGACGGAGCTCATCATGGAAGGTCGATTATGGCTCAGAATTCCACAGAGGGGCATGGCACAAGTCCTACTGACCCGCCATGATTCTGACCTCATGGGGACGACGAACCCCATCACACACCATCACGTCTGCCATCACACACTTATACACTTAACTACGCTCTCTTTACAGTCGTGTGCCTAAGAGATGATCACAGCAGCCTAAACTGTAAAGGCGTTGCATTTTCTCCACTTATAATCAAACCATATAAGCGGCCCATATTCTGTGATTATTGCTTTCCCTGTATTAAAAACATGTTTTAATGTTTTAAATGCACCAAAATCAGACATAATTCAGTACCATTAGAATTAAACTGGCTGTTTTTGCTACTGTGCATTTAAGACTAAATATGTAAAGGATCTCTTTTCTGATTGGCTGCCCTGTATTGCGCCACATCATTCAAATAGCATTCCAGGCTGAAACACTCTTTATAACTTCAGTGTAAATGCCTGGGGCAAAAATGCTGGCTGTTTTGAATTTTTAACCATGTTTACAATCTTTTTTACACATAAATAAGTAAATAATATGAAGACAATTCAGTTTTACGTGATGTGGTGTTGGTGTTGGTGTCTACTAGGTCTTGCATGGTTGTTAAGAATGTTCTCTATATCTTTTAACAATGTTTTACTCCTGTTTTTTCACTTATTTTCATTTGAATTTCCCCTCTTTATGCACGTGGATAAACAGGATTAAATCCTTTTTTTGACTGGAAGTTAAATGGGTGGTCTCTGCCTTTCGCACAGTACTGTACAAGGAATCCATTCTGTGAACATAAATGACACATAGACCAAATTTTGAGGCCTGTTTCTTTTAAAACGTGTCCTGTGAGCAGACTGTGTCCGATCTGTACCTGAAAGCTGATGGGTTCGGAAGGAACTGTCACGACTGTATCTCATCACCTTAAACAGTCAGTAGCCGTGTCTGTACTTTTGCAGGGTGTGAATTGTGCTTTGTCTGCATGTATGGAATGCGCTAACGGCTCTGCTAAATCGGGCACTTACAGTGAACTTTTCAAAATAGCACACAATTAATGAGCACATTAAGCTCTCAGGTTCCAACAGATGCAGCCCTCATAATTACCAGGGGACACGGCATGATCTGCTGTTAGCGAGCGAGCAGTCTGTCTTTTTCAGACACACACACACACTCACACACACACACACACACTCACACACTCACACACACACACACACACACACACTCACACACAGACACACTCACACACTCACACACACACACACACACACACACACTCACACACACTCACACACACACACACACACACACACACTCACACACACACACACACACACACACACACACACACACTCACACACTCACACACACACACACACACACACACACTCACACACACTCACACACACACACACACACACACACACTCACACACACACACACACACACACTCACACACACACACACACACACTCACACACACTCACACACACACACACACACACACACACTCACACACACTCACACACACACACACACACACACACACTCACACACACTCACACACACACACACTCACACACATACACACACACTCACACACACACACACACACACACACACTCACACTCACACACACACACACACTCACACACACACACACACACACACACACACACGTTCCCAAGTTTATGCGGATAACTGGGCCAGGTGGGAGACCCCTCATTTAGTGTCCAGAGTTTTTACGACTTAGGCTGACCAGCATGGAGACCAAACGACTGACCCTGGTCCCAGTAGGAGGCGCCTCTGACGGGATGAATATTCAAACGCTTGGCGATCTCTTTGGTTGAAGGTGAAGGGGGGCTTGTTGAAGACATCTCCTCCAACAGATGGACCGCAAGGACCCATCTGCTGGCGAGGCAAGTAAACGCTCAATGATGCAGCGCAAAATGATTTAGCTTTCAAGGATCCTCGGCAAGTAGTTAGCGATGATGGCGCTAGCACCACCACGTGCACACACTCTATTTTAGATATGATCTATTGCCTCCATAAACGAGGGGGCCTTCCTTAAAGAGCCAGTGCCTTATTTGCGTGGCTTCGTTCTCATGCGGCGAGAGAATCTAGAAGTTTGAAGTGATTCAAAGCCCACTGCCTCTTTATAAACGCCTTCAAAGTTATCAGCGCTGCCCACACAATTGTGCGCCTGCATCGCCCCGTCAGTAGAGCGCCACGCCATGAACAGTTGTCATACGATCACGCTCATTTGGATCGACTGATTCTTATCGGCGGATGGCTCAAAGAGGGACATAATTGTATCTTTGAAATTTTCCCAGTTTATTTTCATATTCCAGAGGCTAAAGATGTTTCTGGGTAATATATTCATATTGGCTCTCATCCAAAGAGTTTATTATCATGATAATTTGCTTATTAAGTGCGCTCATGTTTTCTTCAAATAAAATCCTAATTAGATATTTAGCATTAGCACCTTGAAATGTTATCTTATGTAATGTTTGCAAACTGGAGGATGACTATTATTTTAATCGCATCTCCCACTGAGAGAGAGAGAGACAGAGAAAATGACTAATGCAGTAGTGATGCCGCTGAGCGACGACCACTTCAGTAGCTTCATTCAGTTTAACTGTTGAGTGGAAACCTCATTTGGCAAATAAGCCTTTATTTATAGCAGCTAAGAAACAGAAAAACACTACAAAATTAAAATAAATGTAATTAATCATTAATACAGTAAAAATAACAAGAATGACGCATTTAATGACGATGTAAATATCTTGGTTTGAAAAACCCAAGTTTGGTTCCTAACTTGCTGCACTTCTTTCTGCTGCCCCCCCCCAGTGGCCATTCCACCTGAGGAAGTGAAATAGACTCAAATATTTTTAATGAATATATTTAAAAAATACTTTTCCCTGTAACTCTTGGACTAATGAACTACTAGTGAGCATTTTTATTGTGTATTATTTAAACACAATAAAAACACTTTTATAAATGTTGACTTGCCTACAAAGATTAAAATCCAGTTTTCTTCTGGTTCTGTGTATCTATTTCTATCAGTGCCACTGAGGAGAAAAAGACATTAAATACAATTTGAATTGTAATATTATTACATATTGTTATTATTAATATTATTGCAATTACATTATATATATAGCATTTATGTATTTATTGCGATGATATATACTTACGTAACTTTTAACTTACCTAACTGACTTAAACTTAAATCTAACTGACATTAAACGTTAAGAATGTTTTGTCCTCTCTTGTAAAGGTAGTTAGTAGTGTTGGTGTGTTTGTGTGATGTGTTTAACACAATTTGTCCCTAATAAACATCTACAAGCCCAGCTGATCACACTTTATTTAAGACCCCATGATTATGGTTCTCTTGTTTGAAAACCCACAGATCACCCTTTTGATGAAAGCAGCTACTGTCTCACTGTGAATCAGTTTATCTGGGATACACTGAGTCTCTATTATGAGTCTTTACAGAAGTATTTACAAGCACAACACAGCCCAGTGACATCACAGTAACACAATATTCGTAATGGTAGTATATGTCAGCATTAATGCCTCGTATCTCCAAAATGGTAACTAACTTAATGTAAGTCAATGGAACCAGACTTTGTTCCCCCCAAGCAATTTTGGGCCTTTTGTTTTGGTGCATTCGTCATGAAATTTACACACAATGTAAAGGACGACAGGAAACATTTATTAGTTAATCAAAAAATCAAATGTTTATTGGTCAGTTTGTGAAAGTATCTGGTACTTTTAAATTTTATAATAGAATTTTAAAAATCACAATATTGAGATACATGGATTTGTTCCCACAGTGATGATATACATTTATGAGGCTTATGTATCGTTAGTACCACAGAACAAAACCCTGTATATACAAAATGACAACTTTTCAGGAGTAAACTAATTAGATGGTTTTGAGCCAACAGCAATTAGATAGATAGACGGACAGACAGACGGACAGACAGACAGATAGACAGACAGATAGATAGGTAGACATACAGACAGACAGATAGACAGACAGATAGACAGATAGATAGACAGACAGACAGACAGACAGAGACTGCTATCATGAAGCAGCATTTTGTCTGGGTAATTATCCGAGCTGAGAAGTGACGCAGGCTTGTGTCAGTGTTGTGAGTGATGTCAGTGAAATAACAGACTGAATGCTGTTGTTGTTGTGATGAATTAAGAGAAGGTGGCCATGATCAATCAATAAACTATTCTGATTATGTTATTATTACTTTGCCATTCCTTACTTTTGCCGTTTCCTCCTAAAGCTTGGCCCTGCGTCTGTTATCCAGTCGGGAATAAGCTCATTCCTGCCCGACCACTGTTTCCATCTACTAGTCTGTCTGTGTGTATATGTTGCATGATAAAGTGTAACGCCCTTGTCCGCTTTGTCCTGTTTACCATTCCCTCTGTAAGCGAAGACCGAGGGGTGGTGTGCGCACGTGTGGGCAAGATGATCATTTGCTGCCAAAGTAAAGTGTTTGCGAACGGGAGAAGGCAGAAGGGGCAGCTTGCTCAAGGGCACATTTGTATAAAACTAATGATAGGATGTAAATGGACGCACCATCGTGTTGATGGAGTGCGGAATCTCATTACGGATCTAATACAATAACTGCCGTGTCGATCCGGAGGGGCGACGGCAAAACCAGATTAGTCTTATTACTTTATTATGCACCGCGCAGCACGACTCAGAGTGGACAATTGCATTAGACAACAGAGGAGATCACAGCGAAGGAACACTCCCCCTCCCCCCAAAACCGTTTAATTGATTCCACATGAAATTAGCAGGGACAGATTTGGGAGACCAAGAGTTGCCATTTAGTAAACTGCGACTTCTTTTGCCACTTTTTTGGGGGAGATGATCACCGCAGTGGCCCGGACGGAGGGGAGAGAGTTTGTCATTGTCTGAGGGAGTGGAGGGACGAGGGGTTAATGACTGTGACCCCTGTTGTGCAGTTTGTTTTGTGTTGTGCCGCTTGGCTATCCGCTCCGGTCCTCATTACCGGCCATCTCACTGGGTTCGCTCAGGCACTGAACTCATCATGGTCCGTCCCATTTAGGACCGCTTTGTGCAGTCAGAAAGTTTGGAAACTTCTGTTGCTCTGTAAGAGTCATTGGCTAATTAGCTTGATTAGCTAGATCCACAGCAGCAGGGGTGTCATAGAGGAGTGAGCGGCACTAATGTTTCAGAAGGCCCCAGTTAAGTGGCCCCATTTACTATGTTAACCTGTAAAAATGTATCTTCATTCTAATCTTGAGCCTGAGAAACAGTCTGTAGCCTCCGCAGATGTTAGACGCATTACAGAATGCTAATGGGACGTTTCTGTGTATTTCTCTCTGCAAGAGTGAGGAAAACATGTCCTTAAAGGGGAACTCTGGCCAAAATGAAAAAGGTACCGTCACTACATCTATGGTAAACATGCCTACTCGCCTTCTGCAGTGGTGTCACAATAGTCTTTAGGGTGAGATTTTCTGGTTTACAGACTAAGACTTCTGATGATGCATACTGCAGAAAGGAGCACGCTGGGGCGGATACCTGAGAGCAGGTAGTTTGAGTAGTTTTTTCTACTTCCAGGAAGTAGAAAATGCTAGCAGTCAGGGGTTTTTTTGCAGCAGGGTGATGCATGCTGAGTAGTGTAGTGAATTATTTTTCTATCTATCTATCTATCTATCTATCTATCTACCTACCTACCTACCTATGACCGAGGACAGGTCGAGGCTTACCACTTTTGCTGAAAATACATCAGCAAATAGTTCAAATGTTAAAAATGACATTTCTCTTTTCTCACCTTCTACGGTGAAAATCTGTAAAAGCACCATTAATGCTGAACACATTATGGCGCAACATATGCTGCCTTTTAGACGCCGTCTTTTTCAGGGATAACCATATTTTAACATGACAACATCCTCATTCTTCATGTGTTACAACAGCACGTCTGTATAATCAGAGGCTGATCTGCCTGTCTCCTATTGAAAACACTGAAAAGGTGATGTAACACAGTGATAAACAAACTCCTGTCCCAACTTTTATGGGATGTGTTGCAAGCATCAAATCTGGAATGAGTGTATATATATATATATATATATATATATATATATATATATGTATGTGTGTATATAAAAAGTTTATAAGGTAAAACATCAAATATTGTGTTTTTGTACCATTTTCAATTTAATACAGCTCAAACAGAAATTACGAATCACTACGTTCTGTTTTTATTAGTATTTCACATACTGTCCCAACTTTGGATTTTTTTGGAATTGGGGTTGTATGACATCTCTCTTGCAATGGGGGTCAGCCTCAGCAGGCAGGACCCTTATGCAACTTGAGTAGATTGTGTATAGGAAGAGCAGGTACTGCTCAGTAGTCTTACTTTCCCCAAATCCTGCTACAAATCTGCTGTCGTCTGTGCCATTTCCTACAAACTGGTCATGAGATGTGGCTGTATTTCTTTAAACTGACACGACACAAAAGCAATAAATAATCTATAACTGCCACCAGACTTTACATACAACCACTTCTCAGTCAAGTCAGATGAGGGAAATAGGACACGCACACACACGAAATAAGAGAGGAAGCGTGTTTTCTTTCATGGCCCATCTATCTGTCAGTGGTCCGTCAGCTGTCAGGAGCCAGTGATGATATTGTGTGTGACATCTCACCTTGACCACTACTACCTCAGTGTGCTTTTCCAGCCTGGCATCAACACTGCCTGCCATCGGCGCAAAAGGCACGGAATTTATCGTGACCTTGCTCTGCCGCACGCTCTCTCCCTCTCTCTCTTAGAGCGATCCTCAGAGGGACAGGGCCCTCGCCGGCCCTGGGCTGCTGGCCCAGCCGCTTGCGATGGCCTGGCGGTTTCAGGATGCTGCCTGTCAGTCACTGACAACTCATGGCCGCTCACTGTGCCCGAACACGGCGCTAAGAGCTAGCCAAGATTACCCAGAAAACAGGCAAGAGCTGTCATTTCCCCTCTTATTCTCAGTTTCAGTCACTTCTGTGCCGTACTTGTCTTTAAAGGGGAATTTAAAGGGGAATTCCACCGATTTCATGAAGATTTTAACAAAGTGACTGACTTGATGTGAAACGATCTGTTCTAGAAAAACGTAGAGAGTCGGAATTGTTCACAGTGGTGGTGATGGGAATCGGATATCTGAATGCCTCAAAAAGCTCCCTCATGGAACGTTATCACATGAAATGCACTACTTTCAGAGCAAAACCTCGGATGTCCAGAATGGTAACTTTACAGGAGAAGGAAAAAACATACTTTACTTTTAATGTAAGTCAATGGAACCAGAATTTTTGTCCAGTTAATTTTGGGCCAAAATAGATGACAAAAATAGAGATATGAGGTTCCGACAGCAGGGTGTTATAAGGCCCTGCATGCTGTTAAAATCAGATTTACTACTATTGTAGCAACATTACATTTATAAAAAGAACAGTTCATTTTTGTTTTTAGATAGTAAATAAAAGGGCTATATTTGCATGGTGGACATTGACCTTCATTCATCAAAGTTGCATACAAAAGAAAGCAAATTTGACTTCCTTTAATGACACAAACTACTACTAAAACTTTCGTATGACGTGGAAACAAGTGAAGATTTGACCTCAAATGATGAATCAGCTTCAGCGCATGAAATCAAGTGTTTACACTAACTTTGTTTACACTAATGTGCATGTAAAATAAATACAACAACAATTGTACTTGATTGCCATTTGTACAAATTATTAGTATTATTGTTATTTTCTGACAATTATTTCTAATATTACTTTGTTTGGTTAATTAACCATAAATAAACATTTTTTAGTTTATGAAATGTTTATGATCAGATTTATATGCACTTCTTCCAGTTGGAGTTGCATGCGCTCATTTTACGGTCAGATTTGACTGTAAACCAATAAGTAAGAGTCATTGTAATGCCTTTTTTTGTCATCACCACTGTAAAGAAATCCAAGGCTGTAAGATTCTCTAAACAAGTGCAAATGACTTTATTTACATCTTAACCATTTCTTTATGTTGAGATTTGGAAAACACAACAGCATATCACTCATAATGTGCACAACTGTGTTATTTCTACATATGATTAAATAGAATTACATAGAGATCATAATGAATTTAAAGGGGGGTTTGATGCTAGCTTAGGAGAAATAAGCTTCTGGTAACTGGTAGCAACATTAGCCTCATAGCTTCAGTGCAAAGCTGGAGATGCAAATGTCAGACACCAAACATGTTTTGATTAATTGATTATATTTAGGGTTTGTGTAAATCATTTGTCTGATCATAGATCATAAATAATGCTAAGATAAGTTCAGTGCCAGCTGGTTAGGTAAGCCTCTATTACATGTTAGCTTCATTGGCCTCATATGCTCTGTATGTCCAACACTATCCATTCACCCCTTCTAATTAGTGAATTCAGGTTCTTTAAAGTGCATCCATTTCTTAATGCAGCTGCACATGAGCTTAAGGTCACCATGCCCAATGTCAAGCCTCAGTCAGGGGGCATAAAGCTCCCCAGCATTGGGCTGTGCAGCAGTGGAACTGTGTTCTCTGGAGTGATGGAACACCTTTAAACATGGGTTTGGGCTGAACTAATCATCCAACATCAGTATCTAACTTCACTAATGCTCTTGCGGCTGAATGCAATCAAATCCTCACTGCAATGTTCCAACATCTAGTGTAAAGCTGTCCCAGAAGAGTTGAGGCTGTTACTGCAGCAAAAGGGAACAAACTGACAATTTGTACCCTCAATTTAAGAGGAAATGCTGGATGATCAGGTGTCTACAAACTTTGCAGTATAGCTGAAGTGCAATTTTTGGTCGGATCATCACTTTATAGTCATTTTTCCACCACTTTCCCTTGAGTTCCATTACTCTGAAACAGAAAGTAGCTCTTTAGTGCACCATTTCCATTATTCCTGCTTCTGCAAGTCAAGTCAGCAGCAGTTCACCTCACTAAAATATGACTGAACATCGCACTCGTGCACTATTCATTCTTTCATCTTTCAAAATTCAGCTCAGTAAGCTACTGAAATTCATGAGACTCCATTGAGTAAGACCGTCCACATTCCCCAGCGAGCAAGACCCACCATAGCAAAGGTCAGTGGACTAATACTGTTAGCCGTGGCTCCGTCAGACTCTCAGAGGCTCTTCTCTCGGACCAGGACCTGTCACTTTTCAGCCAGTCGCCTCACAGCCATTCAGTGTAATTGACCAGAAACTCCCGGTCAGAGTAGTCTTTTCTCTCAGAGACGGCGGCTCTCGCTGCAGCTTCTCGCACTTCCTTCTTATTTGATCATGTTTATGCTGGCTTTCCATTTCTTCTGATACATAGATTTATTGGCCTGAGCAGAAGTCAAGATGTCAGGATCCTGTGCCCCCCAAAGCTGATCTACTTCCATATTGCTGTAATGTTCTGCAAGGCTTGGTTCCTGATTGGTTATGCTATTGCTTAAGGGAAGTGGAGAACCTGTGGAGCCTTGTAGACCTTTAAAAAAGGAGTAAGGATTTCTGTGAAATGTCTATCTTGTCTAATTTTTACTTCATATTTAATTAACCCCAATGTAAACAAGTGTGTAATAAAACTTTGGGTGCTTTTTTATAAGCCCTCTGGTATCACATGAGTCCAGGTCTAGTCTCAAGTCTCTGGTGTCCAAGTTGAGTCTTGAGTCTCTGAGATTTAAGTGCTCAAGTCTTGGCCTTTTAATGCTTTAATATGATCATCATGCTAGTTTGCAACCTCTGCAAGTATTGTAGACACTATGAGTTTTGTTGGAAACAAACAGGTTTAAACTTAAAACACCCCCCAAAAAATCAGGATTTGTTTCCTCTGGGCTATTTTCTCCCATTGGTTAGGCCTTAAGGAGCTGGATTAAAGGCCAACATGTTAACCACTATCATAATTAAGAACTGACAGTGCAATCAACCAATCACATTTGGATTTACAATAGGTGGCACCAATTTCACAAGAACAAAAATGTATTTCTAGTCTTAGATACGTCACTGGCTGTGATTACAGGTGGTAGCCTAACCAGTGGATTTCAGTAAGATGTTAGAAACGCAACGCAGCGGCTCTTTACCTGAACTCTTTACTGAAGAGCTACAAAGTAAATGCCTGTTAATATTAAATGTATGGAATGTTTTCTACAAGCTTCAAATGTCTGTGTTTAACCTAGAAAAGCAAAAATAGGTTCATAGGAATAATCATTAGCTTAGCGCTAACATACTACTAAAATCTTATAGAGATGCTAATAATTAGCATTATCATAGAAATGTTTTTTCCTCGTTTTTGATCATTTTGACCTTTATAGCTTAAACTGAAGGCCTAACTCTACTAATCAGGGTTATCAGCTATGGTCCTGTTGGCCCCCTGCACTGCACATTTCAGTGCTTTCCCTGCTCCCAACACACCTAAACCCACGATCAATTCTATAACAACCCTTTACTGAGCTGAAGTGTGTATGTCAAAGCAAAGAAGGCACTACATTTTGCAGGGAAATTGATCTTAAAGACCTGAGTTGGGAATCACTGGTATAGATGACAAGTCATCTGGGATCAAAAGAACTAAGTCCAAGTCGAGTCTCGAGACTCTGAGGTTCGAGAGCTCAAGTGTCAAGAGTGAAGAGCACCTCTCGAGTCTTTAGTTTCGACTTTTAGTTTAGTTTGTTATTAGCTGCAGGCATTTCACTGTACAGAAGGTAAACCCTACTGAAAACCTGCCCAGTTCAACAAAATCCTTTCACTGTAGGAAAGCTTAAGTCTGAAGGATCTGAAGTTCTAGTATGTTTTACAGGAAAGTGACCTGCAACTTCAGCTGGATTAGTTACTGTACTAGTTAGCATTGCTATTCAAACTACATGCTATTCAAACGTCTTAAGCTGTTTTGCTTCTTTCCTTTAAACATTCATTTGCTGCATGTAGCACTTCTTTATGTCCATCAGACAGAAAGAAGTTTTTAATGTTATTTCTAACAACACAAACACTTTTTTGTATCAGGCATAAAATGCCACTAACAGCTGGTTGCTAACAACAACAACAGTCACCTTTTATTCACAAATTTCATACATTTTAAACAGTGTTTGGGGCTTCATTGCTTTACTTTGCAAAACTGTTGTATAACCAATAAAGCGATCAAGGTTGTGACGTTATTTGCTGTCTCATGCTCCATTACTTAAGAAGGCTCCCTTGAGCAAACTGACCATAATGTTGTTCTGGACAATCGCTTTGTGTTTTTTATTAAAAGTATGGACAGTAACTGTGGACAGTGTGGATAGAAGAGGGACAGTGGCGCTTTAAAAATAAAGTTGGAAAGCGCTTTGGACAAGGCGGGGAGAGGAAGAGTAATTCGAATGGTTGCGCTAATGACCGGAGGAGGAGCAGCACAGCAGTCGTTTCGCTGATACGATGGCAGGTCATCGCGACAGATGTTCCCAACATATGTGGAGAATTAATTACCCACTAGTAAACAAAATCTGTGATGCAGAGAGTCGTTTTGTCCAAATTTCTTTCGTTTCGCTGTTATTAGGGGCATAATTTTTCTTGATCAGCCAGGCCCACTCGAACGCGAGAGTCCAGTAATGGGCCAAGCCGAAGGGCTGTGCGAGGCGCAGAAGGGTGTTTAATTGGCAGAGCTGATTGTCAGCCTGCACAATGTGAAAGCCCTTGATTTTCTAATTGGTTGATTGAAGCATGGGGGTCCCAGGCCACTCTCTCCCCACTCTTTTCCTCCTGTCCTGATGGCTGGGGTGTGGGGAATGTTTTTGCAGAGAAGAGAAACCTTGGCAGGGGAAGAACAAGCTGTAGTTTACTGGCGTAGCTCTGGCTGAGCTGAGACAGAAATGTTTGATACTCATGAAAATGTTGCCAAACAAGTTCTTTGGATTAAAACCTAAACCACTTCATTGTAAACAGGTAAACTAGGAAGCCTCATTTAACATCTAACTATGGAATGCATGTTTTTACACAGAAGGATGTGTAAATGTGCACCAGTGGAGCAGATCATGATCAGTCTCAGCACTGAAAACGTTTTTTTTTTCACGTAACATCGGCTTTAACCGATTTAACTCTCAAATCTTTGTGACTGTGGATACAAAAAAGTAACTTGATTACTCAAGTTTTCTGATGATCTGCCTACTTAAATAATTTCTTTTATTAATATTTTTAATTGTACTCAAGTAATTTGTCACTACAGTATCAGTACTTTTTCTTAAGTAGGGAATTTTCATGCTCTTTCCACCCTGATTAATACATGAAATGCCAGAGGCCTCATTGTTTTCTGACAGTATTGCGATTAAGTTTTAGCCTAAAACATAATGAGCACGCACAGATGAAGGGAATAACACTGATTATCTCATAACAGTGGAACATGTCAAGGTCTGGAATTTAACGGACGATCAGTGAACAGTTGGTTCTTGTAGTTTTAGTTGAGCGAGAAATTTGGTTACTTAAAGCAAATTTGACAAAGGCCACATCTTTATGACCGGACGTCTAGGTCGGAGCATCTCTCCAATGACGAGGCTTGTGGAGTGTTCCTGGTCAGCAGTGCTCCCGGTCAGCAGTGCTGAGTACCTACCAACAAGAGAAAGGACAAAGCATGAACCAGTGACAGTGTGTTGGGTGGTCAAGGCTCATTGAATCATGAAGGTATCCTGTCTGGTCTGAGCCCCCAGAAGGGCTGCTGTGGCTCAAGTCAAAGAAATATTTAATGATTGTTATGGGGCGAATGTGTCACGACACACAGTGCACTGCACCCTGCTGGATATGGGGCACTGCAGCCATAGACCAGTCAGAGTGCTACACTCTGACACCTTGCTGACCACCACTCAGTGTCAAAACTGGACTTTGATTGCATTCAACTGGACTGGAGCAATGGAAGAAGGTCACTTGGTCTGATGAGCTTGGTTTCTTTTGCATCCCGGTGGAGGGAGTATGAAGTTCTGGGTCCAGGCGTTCATAAGGACGTCAGTTTGACATGTACCTACCTAAACATTGTTGTGGACCAGGTACGCCGCTTCATGCAAAATCACTCTCAAAGACTTTTTTTCAGATTTAGTGCCATTTTAGCATTTTCAACATTTCATATAAAGATGTGTAAGTTCACTGGTCGTTTGTATTGTAAATAAAATGGCTATATTTGCATTATGGACATCACAACCCTTGGTTCCTATCACCAGGGCAATGTAATGTAATAAGCCAAGGTAGGCAGGCGCCACAGGCCCCCATGAGACAAGAGCCCCATGAAAATTAGATATACTGTACCTGTTGATGTTAAATAACCCATTCCAAAATATACATACGTCTTACAAATAGATGTTACTTGTAATTGTAGCGATTCAGTGCAGCAGTCATGGTTATGATGGACTATTTCATGTTGTTACCTGATGGCACAGCTGCATAAAGGCAGACTGTTATGAACAACGTTATTAAGTGATAATCTACATTTTGGAGAGGAAGTTCTTTGGCCTGATTTTCTGGGTGCTGAAAAGGAAAATCAGATAAAGTTATCCAAGCGCAGCAGAGAAATGCAAAAGAGAGAGGAAAGCAAAACAATTGTTGCCACTCTTTCAAAGCGAATCTTGTTTTTTCAGACAGAACAGAGTGCAGCACAGGCTCAGCAGACCATATGTAATGATAATGCTAGCACTGATATTAGTGTGAATAGCTCCAGTGTTGGGTAATTACTCAAAAAAATGAATCTATTACATGTTACTAATTTTTTTTTTCCAAATGTAATGGGATTATATTACTTATTACTTACTGGAAAAAATAATCTCATTACTCATTTCCAGAAAATTTAGTTTATTTCAAGCATATTACTTAAATAAGAGCGTCAGACCTCTCTGATTGACTCAACCATTAAATTATGCTGAACTCCTGAATTGGTGGAATTCCCCTTTAAATGTTGTGCTAAGTCCCTTGAACAAAACATCACAGCGAACTGAGGACAATTAAGTGTTTCATTTATTCAGCAGATTTCTTAATGTCATTACGTTTGGTGGTGTAATGCGATAAAGAGAGCACCGACTCAATAGAAAGATGGAGACATCCATTAACCGAGCAAGCTGAATCTCGAGAAGCTAAAATGAAAATCAATTCATAAATAAGGAATGACATTGTCCCCACAAACAAGGCAGAAAATTGCAGCCGGTATTTAGAAGTCTCTCAACATCAAAGAATATTGATTTCTCCGCCACTCTATTCACACCCTCAATTTAATATTAGATTAAGCTAAAGAAATACTTCTCAAGGTGAATTATACATTCCTGCACAAATCCCAATCCGATTAAGCAAACCAATCAATCCGTATCACTGATGTGTGACCGAAACATGGGAGAGCGGAGGCCATTCGACTTGGGAAACTATTCATTTCAATTAATACATCAGAATATAATGGAATGTAAAAAGGAGTTTAATAAAAGAAATACATTTTTCATTCAATTATTAGCTGATTCATTTGTACACTTAAGGGAACTGATAGGAATTAAAATAAGAATCATTATTAAGCGCAATTGGCTATCTGAGCGCTGAAGTCTGGGAAACCAATATAAATTTGTATTAAAAATGCAATAAGCAGCCCCACTACATCTAATCATTGCCATTACTCAGTTAGATCAGTTCAGCTCATGTTCTTTCCTTAATCAAGACTGGCAGGCTGATTAGGCTGATGGCTAGCTCTAAGAGTTTGGAGGGAACCGTCTCTGACACCTTGCTGGCTGTCTTCACCGTGCCCTGTTCAGCAGCGCAGCTCGGCCTGGGCTTTCAGAAACAAGCTCTGGAGCGGAGCCCGAGTGGAGTGGAACTAAACTCTGGGAAATGGAGTTGTTAGCTAAAATGAGCTAAGCTCTGGAGATGTGACTAAAGCTGCACGCGATCGCTTCAGGGGGCAAAGACGACTTATTACTTCATTACATCCATAGTGTATTGATTTCCTGTCATCTTTTCTCCTGAATAACATGTCGGTGGGAGTTAGGCTTCTCTTCGAGGAAAATATGGCTGTCTCTAGCCTTAGTAAAGGCGGGACCACATTGTGGACAACAGGGGCTCCAACAGGGGCTCCAACAGGGGCTCCAACAGGGCCTCAGTATGTGGTTCACATGAACAGGGGTAACAAGTAATCTGTGTACAGCAGGGGTTCCCAACCTTCTTTGGCCCACAAAACTGACCAGCTTCCTACAAGAAGGTTTTACCGATCCGGTCATTTTTTTCTAACTTAACTAATGAGATATCTCATGTTATTTGGTAGGTAGGATAGGTTAGGTGCATATTTGCTGTGTTAAGCCTCCAAGCAGCAGCATAAATTGTAGTTGCTTGTTTTCAGTTCCCACATGTGTATTTTCTCCAGTTCAGTTTATGCTTGGTTTTCTTGGTTTTCTCAGTCTGTCACACAGTGGCTGCTTCCCTTGTTCTTATCACAGACGACTCAGCCTTAGGACTTTTCCTTTTGAAACCAGTTATCAATGATGGATGAATTCCACACAGTCACAGAAGAGAAAAGATTTTACATTAATTTGCGCTGCAAATATAAATATAATATAGCTACCATTTTGCCAGATCAATCAATGAGTTTAAAAAACCCTTTAAAAATGCCCCCAAGCAGTACCACCATGGCCCACTGGGAGCGTTGTGACCCACGCATTGAAAACCATTAGCATAGAAAGAATAAGAATGTTTATAAACATATATGGGTGGATAACTTGCATCTAATCAACACTGAAACAGCTCAATTTATGTAACAGTAAATACTAACAGAACAGACAAAACATTGGCAACAACAGTAAAATTGATTGCATTTGTGTAGAGCTGCTCTAAGTAGCAGTGATCCCAGTGAGGAATCTGCTGTCTTTGGTAACAATTAGCAAATTCTTTACTCTTTCAGGGGTAGAAAGTCACTAAGCGCTATCACATCATTAAAACATGCACCAGAATGTAAACTAGATCGGTATGTAGATGTGATGATTGGTATTTTTAGAATTATTACTTTGTAC
Source organism: Colossoma macropomum (assembly GCF_904425465.1). Lineage (NCBI taxonomy): Eukaryota > Metazoa > Chordata > Actinopteri > Characiformes > Serrasalmidae > Colossoma > Colossoma macropomum. The sequence goes on from NW_023494803.1 coordinate 2,278,008, forward strand.
ATTCTACAGTCAGCATATGATTCTACATAGATGTATGTACTACATATATAAGAATTTGTGTGAGTGCACAAAACAGGGCAGTATATTGTTTCATATTTGTCAATAAGTTAAGCTAACTAGCAGGCCAGTTAGCCAGATTAGACACTTTAGAATGACATAAAATGACCATAAGGACAACTAAATTCTTAACTGCAGTTATAATAACACTTATTATAATACACCTGTTGTAAAAAGTGCTATATAAATAAAAATAAACAGCTGTCTTTGAGCTGGAAATAGACCCGTGCGCTGTGTTATTTCCTATTTGGGTCAGTTTTCACTTTTGAATGTGCAGCGGAAAAAACATCCTCCTAAATCTTTAAACACTGCAGTGAAATGCACGGCTAGTGCATGTTCACGATTATAGGAACAAAAAAACTAACCACACAAAACATTGTGAATCAACCGGCGATGGTCAGTTTAAATAACTTGGGCCGAAACAGCTTTAGGACCATACAAACTTGCTAAGCTCAACAATGACGACATTAGGAGCCTCCAGTTTGTCTGTGACACTTTCTGAGCATTTGGATATTTCATTACAAGATCCCAGAGAGCAAGAGGATAGCAGGCCACTGTTGGCCCTCTGACAGCAAAGCTGCCCGCTGGCTTTTTTCTCAGCATTTTCCAGGCGGCCCAATGTTGGGTAAGCAGAGTATTAGACATTCATTTATATCATCACTGTCTATTTTTTTTTTACATTTGAGCATGGCAGCTGTCATTTACATTGTGTTAAAATTTCTTGATGAATGGACCAATAGAATTGCTCCAAAACTGCTTGGAATAAAAACTCTGTACATTAACTTACTTTGAAAGTAAAAAAAGTTTCTGCCTCCTGTAAAGTTACTATTTTGGAGCTACTTGTGTTTCTGCAATGATATTAAACAAGGTTAAAAACGCCACAACAAAATACAAAAAAGTGTCAACAACTGTTGTTCTTTTCATTTGTGCTGTAATTACACTTTATGCTAAATGTTCTGTACAGTAGCAGAAATAATCTGCTTTCATTACAGCAGGAGCATCATGATAAATTTAGACCTGTGTTTTCCCAATTTTTTCCCCTCCCTTGGTTTTCAACTTCCTCCACAATCAATCAGCAGCCCCTCCACCAGCCACCCCCCTCCCCCATTTCCCTGCCTCCTGGATTTCGGATCATTGGATGTAAATCCCTGACAAGGGTATCTATATATAATATTAATGTGCGCTGTGGAGGGTTTCCCGTGAACACAGCTCTGACTGCCAAATAAAGAGTGATCAGAGGCAGGTTACCCATCCTCCGCGGCCCTCTCCTGCGCTCTCAGCCCCAGGATGGATGGAGCATCATTAGGCAAAGGAGCTCGGCCATTCTCCGCAGAAATGGCCAAGTCGGAGGTACCCATCAATCTAGCGGCGCCCCTGCTCCCTCAGATACTGTCAGTGTGGAGAGGTACAGAGGGCCCACTTTCGATGCTCAGGGACCCTCCTAGCCGACTGCAGCACGACTCATCTGCAGGCATCTGGGGGTGGCTGCTTCACAGTGCCCCCCCGCTCCCTGTCCCACCCCTGCCTTCTAATTTATTTACTGCAGGAAACGGCCACCAAGGAGAAAACGGACAGGGAAGGAGAAACGAAAATGTTTTCATCTACCCACCAGCCAAAGGCCCACTGCTGGCCTAGACCGTGGGGAACAAGTGGAGTCCCAAACACCTGTAGGGAACCTCTCCATAACCCATAAGAGTGGTCAGCACTGATATGTCCATCCCACAAATGTGTTCTTTTGTAGCTACTGTTATGAATTTGGGCAATGAAAAAAAACACACACAGCTTTATACATAATGCTGACCTTCAAACTGAGCCGCCAAGCTAGACTATGTTGTTGTAGCTAATCAAAACTAGGCAAGTTGAAAATGGCAGTGATGAATTTGCTTGAAAACTTGAGAAAATTTACAATTTCTTTCATTCATCATACAACCATTGGAAATCCCTGTGGTGTCAATCAATCCTGACTGCTAGACTAACCACTAGTCTATAAGCTGAAACAGACAACCAAGCTGTCACTTTGGTTATCAAACACAATTGTAAAGAAAACAGTGACTGCATCTTTATTTAGTACAAAATAGACACCAGAGACATTGTTTAACTGTTTCAGCCAGAGAAAGAATTGAGGTAAGATGACTAAATAACCTTATCATTTAGCTTCCCCTTCATTCTCATCTGACAGATCATTTCTATAGTAATCCATTCTCCATTGTAAAGCTGATTTAAAGACCACAGTTATACCAGAGTTATACCACATTTATACAGTTGCAATAAGATATTTAACTGTCTAGCAGTAAGTTAGATATATTAGCTATGCGGCTTCCTCCTGCCTTTGCCAGCTAATGAAAAAAAAAACATTTTTAACAGGCTGCCATCAAAAGTCCATCAAAGCAGTTGTTATTTTTCATAAGTTCCTCCCACCTTCAAAATACATCATCAGAAGGGGGTTTTCTAGTCTTTAAACTGGAAAATCTCATCCCAGAGAGTCTAAAAGGTGAGTGGACATGTTGACTGGCTAAAAGTTTCACTGTGGCCGGCTGCACCTAAACCTTCGCCTGATTAAAGAAAACACGTCTGATCTGAGCTGATACAATTTCTCTTTAGGTTGAAAGGGGTTTTTGCCAACCTCCTGTAAAGCTAGTTCAACATCGCAACAGCTTCCACAAAAGAATGCAGTTGTAGGCGGAGCTTTGTGGGAGGAGCATGGATAGGTCAACTGTACATCTGAACCACATAATAACAATTCCTTTTGCTTAGTTCTGCAGCGTGTTCAGAAACTGTGCTCCAGAAGTTCCACCAAAGTGCTTCAAACCTGAAATGAGCTTCTAAAGTCTGAAGCAGTCAGGAGGAGAGCTGCATATCAAACAGGGTCTTCATCAAAAGACACAAGGTCCTTGTATAACATCTTTGAAAACTTCCTCCCAGAAAGACAGTGAAAGAAAAGACGTAGTCATTTCAAAGATAATATCTTGTATGAACACAAAGCCTGATGAAAAAGATTGCATCTAATTGATTGGACTGTTTGTTATGTTAATACTAATAGACAAAAGACAGTAGGATATTTGGATCGAAAGAAAGGGGTGTCGAGCAGCGCCTGAACAAGAGAATGGAGCAACGTTGCGGAATGCGAGTCAGGCTATTGGTAATCAATTGGAATGGAGCAGTGATTGAAAAACTGTCTGCCATGCAGTTGTGCTCAGTTTGAGAAACAATTTGAAAATAATGGTGAGAAGAAGGGAAAAAAAGATACAGTCGCCAGTCGATATGGGAAGCCAGGTGAAGGACAAATGTGAGTGTCTGCTCTTTGTTAGCTTATCGGACTGGATGCTTGTGACATCGCGCATTGTTAGCAGCTGAGTTCAGCTTTCAGTGTGGAACAAACTCAAAAGTCATTAACGTAATGACTGAACAAAGGCACATTAAACAGAACAACACTTGTGTTCTTTTACCTAACATATTAAGAACTATAGGTCATAAAGCACTTTTAGGGATGAAATCATAAAAAGGTTAAACATTAACATGTGGGGTCAAAGTTAACGAGTTAGCGAATGAAGTTAGTGTTACATCCAAGTTCGGCCAAAGCTTTCCTGGTTAGCTAACGGCTATGATCACACAGTGTTTATGTGCTTGTTGGCTTTTGGACAATGTCACTGTCCACATTGTCAATGTACACTTTTTCACAGTTTACCAAGAAAGGAGACACCTGACCACTGTGCCAGATGTTGGATGACTGGCCAAATTCCTATTTGCATTAGTGTAAAACAAACTTTACCTCTGTAATCTGAAAATTTACATCGATTTTAAATTCCGACCACTGCCAGAAAATAAAAGCTTCAAATAAAAGGGGGAAAGTTCTGCTGCTTGTTTATGTTGCCATGGTTACCATCCCTAAATCACATATCTTAAGGATTACTGAGTGTTGATAATGCCGGTTGTGTTACAATCCCCATCAACAAGATAATGCATAAAAATGGAAAGTGCATAGTTTTACCATTTCTACATAATAATAATCGTTCGTCTGGTTTAAAATATCATTTACATATAAAATTAGTAAAAATCTCAGTGGCGCTGTAATATCAGTAATTCAGAAGATGATGCTGGAAAGTGCTCACAGGAGAAAAATGAATAAACATGCAGCACATTAACAAAAGCGACATCTAAGGGGAAACTCCAGTTCCCCTCCAAAGGAGACACAGCGTGGCAGTATTGGAGTGAGAGGGTAGAAACATGGAGGATTTGGATGCAGCTGCTGTTGCTCTCACTTGGAAAGCCATTCATGCTTATTGTTATGTTCACTCATGTAATTTTCACATTTAGTTCATGTACAGTTGGTCTTCACACATTGAAAATAATGTTACTGAATTAAATGCAGTGCTTATTAAAGGAAAAAATAGGGTCAAATTTGAACAAATAAGACAAACGTGATTAATTCCAGTTAACTACACCAAAAAGAATGTGATTTATCACAATTAATTATTTAAAATGTCTGACAGCCCTAATTTTCATTGCTTAAATTCATATCACTGATGTCATAGCAAAACCTTCTCTCTCTGAAATATAAGAAGAAAAAGAGTCTTAACTTTGATGTACAGTTATATGCAAATACGAAAACAATTACATGTTTTGCTAATATTGTAATTATAAATAAGTGAACACGTCCTCTACAGAGAGCACACTTCTGCACATTTAATGCACAATTATTGTTTATTAATGTAAAGGTTTTCTGATCTCTGTAGAAGATAAGGTAATTTATTTTTATTTCATTTTTGAAATCAACAAAACAACATTTGACTGAGTTTGTTAAAACTAAGTAACTACCAAAAGTATATGACTGTACGTTACTTTTCAGGAAATTTCTTCCAGGTCATTTTGGACCCTTTCTATTGGGCCATAAGTCACACTGGCAGTTTTAAATACCTTAAAAAATAAAAAGCGAGTTATGAGGCTGTGATGTGACAATGGCAGCATATTTATAGAACAAAACAACTCAGATGAATCGAACACAAAGTCACAGCATCAGTAAAATGATTTTCAGATGCATTTAGGCATTTTTGAATGTCGTCCTTCATTATGATAGGTTAGTGTTCATTACGGCAGCCTTTGATCTGTACTGGTTTGTCCTCTGGTTAAAGACAGTGATATGTTCATTACACCTCTGACTTCAGACTCTCCACACTACCACGTTCTTTTACTGCCATCTTTTGTCTTATTCTGTTCCCCATATCGTCTCTCTCTCTCTCTCCCTCCCTCCCTCTCGCTGCCATGGTAGATTTTTCCAAGGAGAACTTTTTAGGGAGGGGCTGAGCTGGAGGTTGGGGTGGGGGGACGTTGGGTGGGGGGGGCTACCTGACTTGTTAGTCCACCACTGTCCAATTTGTTGAGGGTGTATGGATTTGATTAAGACTGGGGTCCCTCCTGCTGCTCACCCCGCCCATCAATCACATTGATAAGTCCCAGAAAGGCAACATATTGCCGGGGAAGAGGACCAGGAGGGATATCAATTTCGCTGTCGTGCCTCCGTCTCCCCACACCAAAAAAAATCCTGTGCCGTTTTGGCGGAGGTGCGGACCGCCAAGGAGGAGGTGAAGGGGAGAGAGGATGGAGCACTCCAACAGGGGGTTGGAATAGGGGTGGGTGGGGGCTAGACAGGGGGTCTCTGGAGAGTTGGGTGAGGGCAGGTTTCCAGTTAGAGAGAGTCTGGTCAGGGTCACCTGAAGTTTGTTAATGTCCTTTTTTCACCACAGTCTTTTGCAGAGCTGGGAAATATAGGGGGGGGGGGACTTGCAATAAATGTTTTAGCTTAATAGTAATTTAGTGATGCTCTGAGAAAAGGAAGACTTGTTCAGATTGGCTGTCATCAGAGAGAGAGAGAGAGAGAGAGAGAGAGAGAGAGAGAGAGAGGGAGAGAGAGACAGTAGCCATTACAATAGTTATATAGTTATATAGATATACAATATATATATATATATATATATATATATATATATATATATATATATCTATATATATTTTTTTATTAGATTTGTTTTATCGCTTTTCTCAGTATTTGTGACTATGAAACCCTAGATATATGTGCTGACTGTGTGTCTGATATCACCTACTATGAATGTAGCCTGATAAAAATAAGGGAGAAATGATAAATTTAGAGAAATGAGAACATTCAGACATACAGACACATTTTAACACTGTTTTAAATTCTCAAAGCAAAATGTTTTCAATATTTTGCATTGAAATTATGAAGCTACTTGTTCATGTGTAGTAAAATAGTCTTCCCAAATTTATTTTGGTAGAATATTCAGTAGCATTTTTTGACTTATAACTAGGCCTGAGTGATATCTAAAAATGATTAGCCAGATATGTTCTCATCTTATATATAAGATTATTATATATATTATATATATATATATAAGATTACATTATTATATATATTGAATTTTTCCAAACAGGAGAGACCAGTGCAGCTGCAGCAAAACTGTAGAATTAAAAGGTAGAATTTAAATAAATATATAAAATTACAAAGTTTGCATTAATAAAACAAATGAAGTGATTTGGTTCTACCAAAAATAACACCAAAAGGAGCCGTCCAACATCAACATTAGCAGAAAGAAAATCAGGCTTTCAGGAAGGATGTTGACTATTAATTTAGTCTTTATGCATTTTCATCTGCTATTTCAAAATGGCCACATGTACCTGAGCGTACATTTTCCATAATCTTAACTACATTTTGATCTGAAGGCTTATGCTTAAATTTAAATGAACCCTTTACTCCTCAGACACTGATCACCCAGCATATAAACGAAATCAGCTTAGACTTTTTAAAAGTACACATAGAGAAACCAAACAAAAACCTAAAGCTGCACACTGAGTGACGTAGCTGTAATTTAGCTCACATTCAGCAGGATTACCAATGTTATCATAATAAGAGTCCCATATCATTTTATTTCTAACTGTAAATTTACTTGATTTTATCAAGCACTAAAATTTTTAGTAGTTGTGGTTTGTTTTGTGGAGAATTGCTAATAAACATTTTTATTTTTTTAAACAGCCCCACGTTGTAAAGACCACCTGGCTAGTGCCCTCCAGGTAATGTGAGTCTGAGATACTCGTCCTAAAGGCAGTTCGCTGTTTCTGTACCAGCTCTGAGCTGGTTTGAATCCGACGGCTCCTGTTGTAGTGAAAAATATCCCAGCTGTACCGTCTGACTTGTTAGCAACATATATGACAATAAACTGGGCACCAATCAATACCTGTACAACATGGACTGCAGGCCAAGGTCAGAGTCATGTGGACTTACGCAGCTCTGAAGGGATGAGTTAACGCAGTGACAGCTGCCATTCAGAGAGACTCGGCTGCAAAGAACTTTTTGTTTTGCATGAATATACATTACATATATGTCCAAATGTCTGTAGACATGTGGACTGGATTGCACCGGTTTTGTGTTAGTTTAGACCTAAGTTGGTGTGCCACAAATCCTTTAGTCATATCTCACCTAATAACAGCTAACTAGTGGGTATATTACCTCTACGTGATGATAAGACATTCAGAACCACTCCACAAACACGCTGCCATGGAAATGTGCGCTAACTTTTTCACGAAAAAATTACCCAGTAAAGATGGGAACAATGTGAACAAATCTGTTTGCAGCATTTTCAAACAACAGTTTGTTGTTTAAATTGTTGATTATTCATATAGAAATAAAACAACAAAAATAATACATAAAACAAATAAATAAACAATACACTTTAAAAAAGATGATTTAATATTGTAACTTTAAAACGTTTCCTGGTTGCCTTAAAATTCATTGAGCTAATCATTAACAGAACAACTCACATTCTGTTAACTTACTATTTGATGTTCAGTGAACTCAAAATTTACTAACTTTAAGTTACACAGTGAATGATTGTTATAGTGCGTGCTCGGAGGCCCCTTGGTGTCTTGGGGGATCCTAAGCAACTGTGTAAACCACAGAAACGGCTCTTTTCATGTTTATTTCACAAAAGAAAAGCATGAAGATTCAATGACAATAATCATATAATGGAACATTCTACTGAATTAGTTCAAACTGTGATTCCACATTGAAAAATCACAAAAAATAAGCATTCAGAGCCTTTTTTTAACCACGCCCCTGCATTTTAGAGCAGGAAGTGAGGCTGCATCCCTGTCCCTCATGGCCACATGGTGAGCAGTTAGATCCCATTGTTTTGAAGTAAATGTGTCCCAAAGTTTGAAAGTCAGTGTGGAACATTAAGAACTGTCATACATTTTCTGTAATTAAGTACATTTTTTGTGTTTTAATGAAAAATATTATGATTTTATGTGTGTACAACTGTTCAAAGCTGTGTTTGCTGGTCTTGTGTCGGCTAATGTTTTTAAATTATGCTAAAAAATTAGCTAAACTTGTCACTACCGAAACAGTTGCTACCGAAACAGTCACTACTGAAATGTTTGGTAAAGTTTTGGTTGTGTTCTGATTGTTTTGCCAGAGACAAAATAGAATGGATTGTTTTTAAATAAACATAGTAAAATGAAGATCATTAGAGTACAGAGTCATTCAGAGCAAAAGGATTTTAGTCTGAAGTCCAAATCAGTTAAAAGTCAATGACAATCAGGGTTATTAATGCATTACTTCCATAGTTGTTAGTTTACAGTATTAAATGGTTTAGAAATGACAGAAATGACAGAAATTCATTCTGTATATTTTTTATCCTAAACTGAACTCTTCTATTTTGGAACACTGATTTAAAAAAAATATTATTTATTTATTTTTGCTTGAATAATCATCTTAAATCTCTATTGGACTCAACTACATTTCCTGACCAAACAAATAAATAAATAATTAAATAAAAAATGCACTCCACTCCACTCCACTCCACTCCACGGCACGGACAATCAATTCTTTTTCATCTCCTGAAGCTGTCATTAAACATAACAAGATCACAGAGGGAAGTTCATGTCACCAACTTCCCCTCCGAACATGATCACTTCATCTGCGCCCGGATCCCTCCTCTGCTAAAGCCCCCCTGTCCTGTCACATTCACACACTCGGTCACGTACGGCCTCACCAGCGTTTGCTCTCCGCGTAATTGAATCAAACGCCACAAAAAACCCCCACGTCAGCGCTTTCGCCTCACTTTGCATGGCCATTTTTATTGTCCTTCTCTGTACCTTTGGAATGATAATGATACAAATTACAGTTTGGCTGTATTAATAGCCAAACCTCAAAAGAGGAGAGAGAGAAAGGAGAGAAAGAGAGGGGAGGATGGGGTGGGGGGAGAAAAAGGTGTCTGCCTTTTCACCGTTGCTAAGTGCTAACTTGGGATTTCCTGGGCCCATTGTCATGTCAGCCAGAGCAGCAGCACTTCCATTGTGATGATAATGGATTCGGTGTTGTTGGCTTGGAGGTCACGGGGTCAACATAAGCTCCTTAATGGACTGTGAAATAACTCTAACTGCATTAACCTCCCCAGATCACATGGTGCGGCACCCACTCTCCCTCCTGGAATCGCAGGGCCTTTATGGGCACCACACGATTGGATTGAATTTTAATTGGCGAGGCGGCACCTGGCAGCGGCGCACCAAGGATTTTAATCACTGAAATAGGTGCGACGGGAAGGAGATGGTAAACACATGCAGGTAAAAGCTGACGCCGTCTCAGCGGCGTAATAGAACTCCAAAGCTCAAAGTGGCCTTCATTAGACCCAGATTGCTTTTGTCGCGTGTGCATGCTTACAAATCGGCCGCTCCATTGCGTTTGCATGTCGGAGACCTCACGCGTGCCCTCGCACCACAAAACACGTTTCCCGAGAGCTTGCGCTTCCATGCAGTAAGGCCACATGGCCTGGGGCCTGGGACTTGGAACTGAGCACTTTAATCACAGTGATTAAGAGCTGACAGCAATGCATGGAATTTGGTGGCAAGATATCAAAATAAGAGTTTGTCCATTATTAAAATAATGGATTTACTTTCGATTTAGGTGAATTTAGGTGACATTTTAAATTTAAAATCAAGAGATTAGTCATATGAAAGAATACTTTAAGCACCATTCAAAGATGATGAAGAGCATGGTAAACTTCAGAGGAGGTCTGATGATTTCTGGGAACTAAAAAATGCCTGTCTGTAATTTTTATGTTCATTCAGTAGAATCAAGCCTGTAGTTAAACTCCGCCAGTATTACAGTTCTGCTGTTGTTTCAGTGTTAAGTTTTGGGATGGAAACAAATGGGTTAAATCCTCAAAATGTCCAGTGCAAAACAGGCCAATCAGGAAATGTTTTTCTCCAGGGTATCTAGGTAAATATAGCTAAACTAGCTCTACTATTGGTCGGGAATTCAAGAGCTGATGAGAACGCATTAGATTAACCATCAGCATGATTACGAAGTGACAGATGAATCGACCAATCATGTTTTGATTTCCAACGACCAATTTTGTGAGAAGAAACGTAACTCTAGGCTTTCTGAAAGTCCCAGATATGTCACTGACTGTGATAACAAGTGCTAGCTTAATCACTGGGTCGTTAGAAATGGAAAGCAGCAGCGGCAGCTCAATACTGGAGCTCTGTACTGAGTCACTGTGAAACTGCTAAAGGTGAAATTTATGCTCTAACAAGCAAATAAAAGATAGAATGCCTTTTAGAAGCTTCAAATGTCTGTGATCAATCTAGAACTGTCAGAAAACGTTCATGTGAATCAGCATTAGCATAGCGCTAATAAACTACTACAATCTCATAGGAACGCTAGCAGAAGTTAGCATCAGTGTAAAGGTGGTTTTGACTGAGTTTTGACATTTAAGGCCCAAATTGAAGGCCCAGCTCTACTAGTCACTGTTTGCCACTGGTAAACTGCTACTCAAAACCCTGTGTTGCAAAACCTGAATACAAGCTGTATGGAGCCCGGACCACTTCTTCAAGACTTCGTCTTCAAGAAGAACACTTTTTTCAGGCTGACTTGACTGAAGGAGCACAGAACTGCAGATCATATGTAATCTGTCATTTTCAATCCACCATCTCAACTTTTTAAGACAAGTTATATTTTTAATTTCAAGCATAAAAGGTATCCAAGAGATCCAACAGAACCACTCTGGTGGTGATTTGAACTTTGATGTAGTCTTTTGAATTATCTATTATTATAAATGGAACGTTGAATTCAACCATTTTAGGAGAAGCTGATGACACTGAGCGTCCACAAACACTGTGATCGGTATCATTCTGTGGAAAAGGAGTTTCTTAAGTACAGAGGCACTCGAGGACGTGTTTACTTGTGTTCTCTGAGGCTAAAATCAAGTTGACATGTAACGTTACTGTCGTTACATGTACAAGTCAGAACGTAACAGTTACAGAAAAAAGTCTGATTTTATGCGGCGATGCTTGCTGTGAATTCAAGCTAATTGCAATGCCAACGACACACTGCATGAAATTAAGACAGTAAAGTGACTGGTTAGGGTAAATGAAATAACGGGTAATATAAATGTTTTAACATTATCTTTTCCGGAGTAAAGGCAGTTCATAAATTTAGTAGCCACTCCCATTTCTGTCATTCATACCGAGATCTTTAATCCAGTGTGAAATGGTCTTAAATATTACAGACGTTCGGTGGTAAACTGGCGTTACCTCCCCATGGAAGACGAATACCGTCCAAATGGAGATTAAACAAAACTTTGACTTCAATTTTTAAAGAATGGTTAAAGCATAATATTCAGATACTTCAAAATAACTGCTTTATCCTTTTAGAGTGAAAAGTGTAGAGCATTCTGTTTGATGTTTAGCGTAGCTCTTAGCTTAGCAAGCTGGCTTAGTAAATAACAAAGTAGCATCAGCTGTGATGTAGAGGTTTTCTACATAAAGCCCAGTATGAATGTAGCATATCATTATAGCTGTGAAATACTCTTTATTTTTAGGTATTATTGCTCTGGCTTGTTCTGTCTGGATGAGTTCTGTTGCTGAAGTCTACATTTATGTCTGCTTTATCTCCAACTAACACGCTTCACCTTAGCTAATACAGTGTTTGAACAGGCCTTAAAGTGCCGTGTGCCTGTTGACAGGGTGAAGTTAAATAATGATACTGAGAGAGGTTGGCGGTGGGGATGCAACAATAGCCCTAGTAATGAGGATTACAATGCTAATTCTGTATTTTTACACAATACGCACATTGCTGGGATGGTATGAGTCACTTCTAATTTTTGGAGAAGGGAGGCCAACCACCATATTTGACACAAATGTAAATATAAAAAATTGGCAGTGCAGATATTTCAGTAGATTGCTATATATGTGCTGCACATTCAAATATATTTAGCATGTCTATATACTCGTGTCTATAAGTAACACAGATTTATAGTTACACAAATGATGGTTACATGGTGCTGTTGGTGGTCCTAACGCAGGGTAGTGTGCTGGTCTAATGTACTTCCACACAGACAACTTATCAGTCAGTACCAACTCACTTAACTCAGGGAATGAGGACATGCTTCAGGAGAAGTCTGAGTGCCCCCCCACCCACTCCCTCAGAGAGTAAATTGCTAGTGACGAAATGGAGTGTTGAACTTCATAACGCTGATGGAGCACGTTCCGTACGAATAAAGGATAAACAGCGATTAATTTCAGTCAATAAATAACCGTTTGAGGCCTCGCGTCAAAAAAGCCGAACAATTACTTTTCCATTTTTCCTGCCAAATGGGCTGATGGGGAGAAAACAGGGGATCAGGCCGCGTAAATCAGTCTTAATTTTGCCTTCCCCATTAAAAAGCTGCCATTAAGACCCTCCTCGCCTCATTTCATCTTCCTCTTGTTTCACTTTTTCAATTTGTGCGAAAGGGGGAGTTCACTCATCATAAAATTTCACTTTGGCTGGCCTATCATTTGCATCTGAGCCAATAAATAGCAATTAGCATTAACAATTAAACCAGAGAGTGGAACCGATGTCCGCTCCCTTGGAAAGCTGATGAATGGCTATGGAGAGGGGCTTTTTTTCCTTTCAGAAGGTAGAGGGCGGGTATTACCTTCCACAGCCCTGCAGTAAAAGTAGACGCTCTCACAGAAGTAGTGCATCCTGCCTGAGCTAAATACTGATTTATTCAACATTACAGTGGCCCCTCATCTCTCGTACAGGGCAAGAGGACTGTGTGTGTGTGTGTGTGTGTGTGTGTGTGTGTGTGTGTGTGCATTGGGGGTCGGTGAAAAAGACATTTGCAAAAGATTCACAACTCAGTCTGGAAAATATACAGTACTATGGTCAGAGACCACCCTTCACATACTGGGGTCCAGAAGTCAGAATCCACTGGTGAAAATGATTCTATTTTGCTTTCCTTTCTAATTTAATACAACATTTTCATTACAAGTGATATTATCAGCATAACCATTTGAGTAAAATGTAGAATCTTTGAATGTTTACATGAATTTGAGAATTTCCTAGTATTTGGTGTGTCCCCCCCTTTTTGCCTTGACAGTTTGCGTTTAAGCTGGCATGGAGTGAGTTTATGCAAAAGCCTCTGATCAGTAGATCAAACCCACCTCAGAATCATCTAAAGACATGTTTCAGTTTTTGTACAGAGACATTAACACGTCAATTTCAAATTTGCTTCAATTTGAATAGTGACAGAATTTCAAATACTTCTCCTTCATTTTTAACATCATAACTTTCCTTTGTTTTAAAAAACAGATTTTTGATGTGGCCTCAGACTTTTGGACTGTATTTCATTTCCAATCAACGCTGCCATTAAGTACATATCACTTGTTTTTCAGGGTGACAAAAAAACAGAAAAAAAATATTTTACAGAAAATGACACAGAAGATCAATATCATTTTTTCAGTATTTGACAGCTTAGATTTTTGGGGAAGCTTAGAAGTTATAAGGGAAATCTGCTGGGATGTTGCTTTGTGTTTCGTATAAACACTCCCAAAGTTTAGTTTTAGAAGTTGGTTGCATTTCCTGCTTTTTATGATCCAAATAATCCCAAATTCATTCAATGATGTTGATGTCTGGGCTCTGGGATGGTCAGTCCATTATTCTGAGATGGACCAGCAGCTTCTATGCATTTGTTTTGAAAATGTTGTTCTTTTTTTGTCTATTTTCTTTTCTCAGTAACAGCTTCTGGACAGCTACACTTTCCTTCAGACTCACAGCGGTGTCTCCTCACCATGGGGGGATGGACAGAAACACCTGTGTGATCGAATGATCTGTGGATCTCTGTAATTGTAGATCATTCAGATCTGAAACAGGACTGGAGTGTGATTTTAATGAAAGCCTTAAGTACTGTTTTTCAGTTTTGGTGTCTACCTGCCTGCACAGCTGTTATGAACTTTTCTCTATAACTTTTAATCTTTTTTTGAACTCCAGTTTTTCCAATTATTTTTCTTTGACTTCCTCCTTTCCATGCTACATACGGAAACGATATTCACAGCAAACTCTGCTTTCTTGTGCATTTGCAGCTGCATCTGAACAGGTGAAACATGCTTTCCTATCTGCTATCTGTGAATTTGCTTGATCTGAAGCTCAAGCCTTAGCAAGTACACTGGCAGAGCTGACTAGCTTATGGATCCATGTACCTATAAGATCAGGCAAATCTGTCTGTCTGGACTGAACCTGTCTGTCATCAGTGATATTTCCATACAAACTGGCCCAAAATTAGTAAGTAATATGATTTTATTAAAGTAATTTTTGACTCAAATATGTTTTAATATGAGTTAACATGCCCCTGTCACAACAGAGTGTCGCTCACAAAGACTACAGACTGAGCACAGGACCACACATTTCTGCTAGGTCTCTAAGAAACAAATAAAGTGTTTGATTATAAAATATATATTGACATGTGTGTTCATCGCACATGTTTTCAACTGTTCTTCATCATAATATAATGAAAAAAAAACAGAAAATCACATGACAGCACTGCTGTGTCTGATCCACTCAGACCAGCGCAACACACACTAACACACCACCACCATGTCAGTGTTACTGCAGTGCTGAGAATGACCCACCACCCAAATAGTACCTGCTCTGTGAGGGTCCATGGGGATCCTGACCACTGAAGAACAGGGTAAAAGGGGGCTACCAAAGTATCAGAGAAACAGATGGACTACAGTCTGTAACTGTAGAACTACAGACTGAAACTATACGGTCAGTGGGGCAGATAAAGTGGACCAAGGGTAGAAAGAGGTGTGCTTTATGAAGTGACTGGTTGGTGTAGATAGAGATATTGTATTTTTTTCAACTTCAAAGAAACTAAATATTGTGATACATATTGAATGTTGTAAAAACACCTATATAGTTTGTGGTATTTTTTCACCTATACTAGTATCTTTTTCATTTGTAGCAGTAGCTGCACTTTCAGAAGGACCACCTTTAATCCTGAATCTGTCTGAGGTGGAAATTTGGAAAATGCTAGCCAGGGTGGCTCAGCCATGGGGGGCAAATGGCTCTGTTTAGCCCCTCACAGCGCTGAGGCACATTTTAATGTCTTATTTTAGTGACCCATTTTATTCTCCCTCTGTGGGAGATCAAGGCAGCGCGTGGGTTCAAGAGGCATCCTGGATAACCTTTACCAATGATCTCTGGCCACACTCCAGAATGACATCCCATCATCCTCTTTCAGCTCAGATTCATCACAGAGAGTTTAAAAAGAAATGCTATTTGTTTAAGTCTTAATGAGTGGCTAGCATGCAAAGGCCCGGCGCTCATGTCCTGCATGCCTGGGCGCACGGCTGTATGTACACAGCAGGCACGAGGCTGGACTCGGGGCGAAAACGAGCTCATATTGTCCGCGCCTTATGAATCCATTCGGTTGCATTAATCATCTGGTAAAAGCGCTGACACGGCAGTATGGGTGCCCTGCCTAACAAACCATGGACTAAGGACAGTGGCACCCAAAAGCAAAAAGGGGGCTCTGGTGAAATTGGAGGAGAGCGCCACTGGTTCTCTCTCTCTCTTTTTTTGCCTTTTATTAACATCACAGGCCCATTAGAAAGCTCCCTGTTCGCCTTCACTGGAGCAGCAAATGAAGAAGCTTCGGAGCGCGGGACTCCTACCGCCTCGACGTGGCCGCGGCCCAGGCCAGCGCCACCCGTGTTTTAACGCTTGTAAGAAACAGATGTTCCTTCCCTGACAAATCTCCCGCTTTGATTTATTAGTCATTTGCTCAAATCACAATGGAAAGTCCTCGGCCCATTAATTAAATCCCACGCAAAAATAAAAACGGGGCCGTCACGAGCTCATTACCGGTAAATGACTTTGACACATCGTCACATCTGAGAGCAAAAGTGGAAGAACTTTTTCAGCGGTGGTGAAGGGGGGGGGAAGGGGGGTCTGTGAAAGGAAATGTTTTTGACCCGTTAACGTGGTCCTTTTGTCAGCTTGGCTGAATCCATCTGTGTAGGATAAAAACATTAACATCAGGCACTGAATGTGAAGGATGTGGTGGAGACCTGAGAATCACCAGGACTATTATTAGACACACAGGTTACTTTTTATGATCACAAGTAGTGCTTAGTGCACAACCTTTAATAAGGCTTTCAGCTTTAATAAGGATTTTAATCAAGAATTAAAGTATGAGATTTTAGTACTTCACTCAGAAATGCTAATGTAGCCAACAGTATAATGAGTAATAATGCGTTAGCATGGCCTAACTGTGCCAATGCTAACTTGCTCCAACTTAAATTTGGAATAGTTAACATTAAAACATGTTTTGTGACTAATAAGTGAATTTCATACAGCAACATATTGACTCTGTCATAAAATCTTGTACGCTGTGAAAAACTGCTGTAAATTTGCTGTAAATAAAGTTCTGCAGCATTTTTTAATTCTGTATACACAGCAGATATTTGCTAGTCTCTGTTAATTAGCTTTCATTTCTTAATCTACACTTTCTTATTTTCATATTTTCTCACAACACAGAAACCAACACTCCACTCTCAACAAAGCTCAGAAGTCTGAAGGGCCTGTTTACTAAATAAATTAGAAATGTAGCATTTATATAATGGATATAACCCTAATATGTAATAATAATAATAATAATAATAATAATAATAATAATAATATTACATTTGTGTAGCACCTTGTATAAACTGAAGGATACTTTACACTGGGATTTAATTTCATTCTGTCGTGTTCACTGGGTCTGGACGGCTATGCACTGGTCACACCTCTCACCAGTGCCAGAGTCAGGAGAATTCCCAGTGTGCCTGTAGCATTTTGGGCAGGTTACTGTGAGCTAATGTATAAACTCACTCATAGAAGTGCAGCAACGTTCAGTCAATCTCTAAAAGTTACGTCAGTGTGTCTGCAGTAATGTAGCTTATTTGGCTTTGCTGATTGTAACTGAGTCTTGTAAACTGGACAGAGAAGCTAAAATTAGCTCCTTATTCTCATTTCTACTCCACCTCAAACTGTGTAGCAGTTATATTCAGACACCTGTATGAGCGCCTGTCTGGAACGTCTGCGCAATTTAAGGTGGAATGAGATCAATGTTTCAAATTCAGCACACAGTACTTTTGTTGCATTAGCTGTAGCAGTTTTCATATGTGAATCGTGTAAAGATGAACAACAGCAGCAAGAAAGACAAGAGAAGACACAAATGAAAAAGCTACCCTATGAGGTCGAGGACATATTTGAGCAGGTGGACGGTGAGAAATGCTGACCTTAATTTATTTAGCTATCAGTAGTTTGTAGCATATTGACTCTCAGGATTGTGTCCCATTTAAGATAAAAGCATTCAGCAGTTTATTCAGCAGGTTATCACTATTATTATCATGGGCTTGTCTGCATCATGTAAGTCCTGGTCTGACAACAAATCCCACTCCAGCTCTGCTACTCGCTGTATTTTAGACCACAGTAATCTAAAAATGATGGTCTAAAATAATAATAATTTCCTGTAAATTTACAGCCAGTTTGTATTGCTCTGGAGTGTCATGGGGTGGCACTGCATATTTATGTATTTATTATATAATATTCTAATTAATAAATAACAAAACACTGCACAAATATATAACCTCTATATTAATTTGCCACAGAATAGCCAGTCCTCAAATTTCACTCAGCCTGTTGTGACACAAGCCTACAAAAGGAGGTTCATGGGTGAACTCCCAGCTACAGCTGCCAATTGCAGTGTGTCAAATGATCCTCTAATTACCTTTTTAGCTTCACTAGTTGAGAGCAATTAAAACGAGGGGATCGTTCCGGCCCCCCACCTCTAAACTCCCACCGAACACAACAGCACTCGAGGGAAATCCACACACAGTCACCAGGCAGTCCAGACCACGGCATCACACCCCGGTCACAGTGTTCTCACACCCTCAGCAGAAGTGTTACCCACCGCGTCACCCTAATGACCACACGGCCATTATTTTCGTGTAACATTCGTGGATGTTTTCAGCAGAGCTTATGGACCCTCCCATGTAGTTACTGCCATACGTGTGGATAATTTCCTGCTGAACAGATGACTAATAAACTCCGGCCTTCATGATGTGCTTAGAGGGGGGTAAATAGCGATTATCATTAGCTCTTACAACTCGCAGCCACAGAAGGCACAGAAGCATGTTTTAATGAAGTTGGCTTGACAGAGCCGGTCGTTCTTTACCATTTCCTTCTTTTTATTGTTGTTCTATGTGTAACGTTTTTATGGATTGCAGTTTTTGAGGATTGGCCTATCAATACCTTAGCAACCACCTGGGATACCATAGCCACACCTTAGCAACACCATAGCAACCACCTGGGATACCATAGCAGGTTTCCTTAAGGTTTGTTTCTGAACTTTCCCTTCTAGTTCTGTTAATTATTTCTCACTCAGGGCTAACCAGTTTTACAGTACCCAAAAAAAAACCCTCCTGTTTTGTAGGAGGTCTGTCAGTTGGTCTGTCAGTTGGTCTGTCAGTTGAACTATGCATTTTCTTTACTAATGGTTTATATGTCAGTGGAAATGTGTATATGATTTACAAAACACGCAGTGAAATGGATTTTTGTCTTCCCAGGTGAGCACTGTACAGTATTTCTACCGTCAAAGTACAATTTTATGGTCAGTACCTGTAATTTTTAAAGGTTAAATGCAGGGGTGTCCAGTCTTATCCACAAAGCGCCAGTGTGGCTGCAGGGTTCACTCCAACAAAGCAGGTGGTCATCTGAGGAAATGTTTGATGACTAAGACCAACTGATTAAACAAGTAGAATCAGGTGAGCTCCAGCTTGTTTGTAGTGAAAACCTGCAGCCACACCGGCCCTTTGTGAATAAGACTGTAAATAAACCATACACTGTGATTCAACACTGCTGTTGTTGATTTACAGAAATAGAATTTACATTCATCACATTTTTTGTTACTGTTATTGTTATGGTAAAATACTGTATGTCAATAACTTGTCAAACTAGTGAAACGTCTGAATTACAGTAAAAGTCAGTATTTCTGAGACGCTGTTTTTTATAGTGCCAGTTGTACATCATTTTCTGACATGAAGAAGCTGCAGTCATGCTGTCCTTTTAATCTCGGCACGGCGATCTTAATGCAGAGGTGTGAATTGTTTTCACAGCTGGGTGAAACTGTTTTAACCCCCCCCCTTCCTCATTGCTCACTAGCAGCTCAACATAGAATCACAATATTTCACACCCAGAGCCAATAGTGCCCTAGTTAATCTGATAACTGAGCTGCAGGGAAAATATTTTTTGTAGTATTTTAATGAAATATGTCAGCATCAATTTGAGGTTAAACAGGTTAAAGTTGTTCGAGGCGTGAATTCTACACATTTAATTATATCAAATGTGTGTTTAGTAGTAGAAGAGGATAATTTAGTAATTGAATTTAATTAAGTTATTGTTGTGCATACAGTCTTGCTTTGCAGAGAAAAACACTTTCTGTGAATGCCATCTATATATAAGCAACTAAGAACACATTCATAACATATTATAATACATTCATGGCTAGAAATATAACAATATATATTTTATGACTGTGTTTATCATGTTTTATGAATGAGAGGTGGAGATGTTTTGTTATAGTGTAAAATGTAATTATGTAATTACATAATTTATTACACAATTAGTTACACATTCAACTAAATTTACATTTGATTTACATTTTGCATCAACAGGTTCAAGTCTGCATTTCTGACTTCTCATTAATACATGATTATAAGAAAATAACATATTTCATAGGCACTATCAGCACGACTATAAACATTTCTAAAAAATGATAAATACTTATAAGTTTATAACATGTTGTATTATCAGTAACAAAGAAACTCAGTGTGTGTACTGCATTGTGAAAACCTGCCTACTCATAAATACACGATGCACGCAGTGAGTTTTTTTTGGCACTTTCACTCTTTGGAATAATGTACTATAAAGACTACTTATAATGCAGTAGTTTAACAATCCATAGGCATTCTGATGAATAGTGACACTTGTGGTACAACAGGTATCATCAAAGACTTGTTACAACATCATCAACAAATTAATTTACTATAATATTACAGCCTTATGATGCATTATTAGAGTTTAAAACTATATTAAGAACTGTTACCAAGTTACAAAGAGTAACAAGGACATTTAAAACTATTTATGAATATAGGCTTCATAGACCATGCATTTTTATTAATGATTATAGTCATGTTTATAACACTTTATAAATGCTTGTTCATAGTTTCTTATAGAAAAAAAAAACTTCTCGTCTTCCTGACTTCTAGTCTGTCACTTCTTGACAATAAAACAAGAAGAAAAAAGCTGGATGGACTTGAACCTGTGATGCAGAATGCAAATCAAAATGTAAATTAATTGATTATGTAACTAACTATGTAATAAATGGTGTAATTACATAATTACATTTGAATATTACAGCAAAATCAACTCTAGACTTCTAAGGTCACCTCATTACCACTGTGAGGAAAAAGAGCAGCGCTCGGCCCGAAGCCTCGGAAGTCACCGAGTCCGTTTTCACATCAACTGAATGGCGCTAACACACATCTAAGCCACTGTCCATCAACACCGGGGCTCATTCGTCAGGTGAAGGTCAAGCTCCCTTCTGTCCCGAGTCTGCACAGGGCACAGGGTTATTTTGAGCTTGGACCGGAACTTCTCCTCCTCCCTGGCGGTCCCAAACAGTGGATTCATTACAACTTCTAGGGGAGAGAGAAGATACCATCAATAAGAAGATTAAATACCTATTGACTGGCATCAAAAGGGACGCGGCTTTGATAATCTATTGTCCCCATCCACCCCCAACCCCCCCCCCTCCAGAGGCAGGCTGCTTTTGTTTGATCTGTGTGTAAAAATACCCTTCGGCTCGTGGGCCTTCTCTCTATTTTGAGGCCGCTCCTGCAGCAAAGGCACGTGGAGGGCTGCTAAAATTAAGCGGTGTCACTTCTCAATGACACTTTAATGATGCCGGCCCCTCAATAAAAGAGACAGGGATGCTTCAGAGCATCTGCTGAAGATAGTCCCTCTGATGAAATGACAAAACATGCGCGCAAACCACACACGCACACGCTTCCAAATGACTGAGAGTTCCTTTGTTCCTGCTGCCGCGAAGACCGTAGGGGACGGGGCCGCTCTAATTAAGTCGGTCCACGGGGAGAGCCGGTGTCATTTCTACTTGGCATCAGCGCTCTGGCACTGGCAGTGAGGCTGGCACCGGTGTGGCTCCAAGGGGAAGCGAGGGAGGCAGATTTGAGGCGAGAGATAAGTAGGAGACATGTAACGGATTTGGCTCTCGCCAAAGCGCTTTGGCATGTCCCTCTCCGCCACTCTCCGTGGCTCTGGTCTCTCTCAATCTCTCTCTATCATCCTCTCTCTCTCTCTCTGGTGTGGTTCTGTAAGTACGCCGAAGTGTTCCCCCCGTCTGGCCCACCGAGAGCAGGTACAACATGTCTTAATAGAGTTAGCACTAATGCCAGTGGGGAGCCCCTCCGATCAATTAAAGGAAGCCATAAATTAAAGTGTCGATAAATAAAAAGCGATTATGAAGCATTCAAGAGCGAGAGCGGGAGCTTAATGGACAATCTGCATTTTTTTTGTCGTTCACAGGAACAGCTGCCGAGGGAAGAAATGATTTCTGCGGAAATGGCTCCCCTTAAAAGCCATTAGCCACTTGAAACCAAATAGCGGGGACAAGCGCAGAGGACAGCGCATATTCTTGCACGGACCAGATTAAACATCTGCTGGAAATACAATCGCCCAGCGTGAAATGAATCACGCTTGTCCCCAACGAACGCAAGAGTGACACGGCAAAACATTTACCCATAATGGCTTCCTCTCTGAATGAGTGCCATTATCATGAAAAACTGAATTTTCTTCTTTTTTAAACAAAAGAGACGCAGCATCATCAGTTCCAAAACCCAATTCTAAAAAAAGTTAAGCTAGAACAGTAAAAAACAACAGACAGCAATGATGTGCAAATCCTTTTTGACCTATTTAATCAAAAACACCACAAAGACATACTAATTAATTTTTTAGTATATTTATGGTTATTTTAAATTTGATGTCTGCAACACGTTCCAAAAGATTTGGAACAGGAGCATGTTTACCATGTGTTACATCAGCAACTGTTGGAGCTGTGAACGTGAAATTTTCTCCCTATTCTTGTTTACTTCACAATGAGCCACATGCTTTCAATGGGAGAACAGGTCTGGACTGCAAGCAGGTCAGTCAGGCATCTGCGCTCGCCAACTACAAGTCATAACACGTGCTGCCTCATCACTGTCCTGCTGAAACAAGCAGAGACGTCCCTGAGTAACGTTGCTCTTAAACTGTTGGACCCTTCGCTCACAGTGGCGACTGAACCTTTTGGAAATGCTTCTATTAGTATCAAATGTTACCTATTCACCTGTTTATGTGTGAAAAGTTTAAAAAAATGTGTTTTTATCATTCCTCAAACTTCAGATGCTGAAACTGCCCCTGTCCCACCTTTAAAATCAAAATTTAGAATTAGTGTATATTTACAAAAATCAATACAGGTGATAAGGTAAAACCTTAAACATCTCCTCTTATTTTCAAATTAAGGCAGTTTACAAAAAACAGTCCTTTCTGGTTTTATTTGCATTTTACTTACCGTCCCAAATTTTTTCAAATTGGCTTTGTTGTATATGGATAAAATATGGGAAACTGAGCAGCAACAATGGTCCATTTTGACTTCATTAAGGTTAAGAAGTCACAACCATGAACATGGTCAGCCTGTAGCAGACTAGCTTACCTATTCATGTTGCCAAGAAGTGCTGACCATAAATAAATACAGACTTTGTTGTGGTGTCTTGAAAACGAACGCATTTCTATATATCCATCTATTTGGGCAACAGTAGTTTAGCCCTGCCTGTTCACAGTATGACCTCTTTTAAAGACTCAGTCACTTCACTGGGTCACTCAGTTTCGTCTTTAATGATATAAATGAACAAATCTACTGTTGTCTTCTGTGTCTATAACAGATGGTCAAATGGGGTCAAGTAGGAAAAAATACAACTGTTTTTGGTACAAAACACTATTTGACCCCAGCCTGGCCTATATGATATTTAGCCAAAACATGGAGAGCAGAGACAGACAGGCTGGATCAGATATGAGTGTCAAGTAGTGAGAAAGACGGAGAGAGTGAGAGAGAGAGAGTGAGAGAGAGAGAGGGAGAGAGCAGGGGGCCAATTCTAAGGGCTCTGGGGCTAAAAGCTGGCCAGCAGTAGCCTGCTGGACCCTCACTGGCCTGAGGACAGTGAGCGTCAGTGGCCGCAGTGCCGTCCGCTGGGAGATGACAGGAGTGGACAGGATGTCAGCGACGGAGCAACCTGCCTTCATCCTCGCGCTCCTCCTCGATCTGGCAGCTGGCTTTGCTCGGACGCGATGAGAGGAGACAAGGCAGAGATGTTCTCTTTTTCCCGCCGTCACATGGACTCGGCAGAGCTGCGGCCGTGTGAGAATATCATGGCTTTTGAGCTCCTGTGTCGCATTTCATGAATTCACACGTTTGCAAATGCCTACAACTTTTCTGGGGGGTTTGCTGTTTGGGGGGGGTTCTTTTTCTGTCTCAGTGGCACCAGTGGTGGCAGCACGCAGCACTACAGGTGGAATCCCCCGCAAGCCTTTGCCAAGGTTGTCTTCAACGGTCAGGGGTGGATGACAGACTAAACTGTTTGCAAAAACCACAGCTCAGATAAGATAAAGGCCAGAATAAGTTGACCAGACAAGACATGAGGGCCTTTGCTTTGTTTTATGATGTCAAAGACATTAGTGCTTTACTCAGTCAACAGTGTTTAAATGTGAGGTGCTAAATGTTGAGTCACGTCCAAGGCAAGAAGGAGGGTAACGGTCAATGTGGTCTTGCTAAGACCTGATATGAAACATGAAGGAAAACTGTAACAATGGTGGTGATAGGAACCAGAAGCTGTATTGTCTGGAGCACAAATTTAGCCATTTTATTGACCATCCAAAACAACAAGTAAACCCACACGAGTCTTCTGAGTGTACATTTCCATTTTCCACTATTTTCCTTACAATTCCCCGCTTGTGCCTCTCTGCCATGAGTGGATTTAAATAATACACAGTTTAGACTAAAAGCTCTCAAAGCTGCTGTAAAACAATCTCAGGCATCAGGTAGTTTATTCATAACCTTTTTGTGTAATAACTTTACGCAGTGCAGCTTTTGGAGGCATTACGCTTCAGAGGTCTGGTTCCTATCACCACCACTGTCAACAATGCTAACTTAAATAAAATGATAGTTTGTCAAAAAATCTAATTTTCCCCAACCCCAACTGTACTCATCAGTCAAGACATGTTTGGTATATGAAGTTAGTTCTCTAGTATTTTCTATGGAGCTACAAGACTAAAGCGGCTAAGAATAATGGAACATTACATCCAATCAATCCATTATTTCCAAAAACAATTTGAAAGGTGGACTTAGCAGACCACAGCACATTTCCCAGACCACAGCACACGTTTCCACTTCAGTCCATCACAAACCAGAACAGCTTCAGCCCAGAGAGGCCGGCGGTGTTTCTGGATGTTGTTGATATGTGACTTCTGCTTTGCATAGTAGAATCTTAACTTGCATGTGTGGATGCAGCAACGAACATTTACGATACTCGGGAATGCTTCAGACAAGTTTTCCAACGTGTTCCCAAGTCCACGTGGTTATTTTCATTACAGAAGCATGTCAGTTTATAAAGCAGTGCTGTCTGAGGGACTGAAGGTCACGGGCATTTAGTACTGGTTTCCAGCCTTCATGTTTCTGCACAAAGATTTCTCTGAATCTTGAATATTTTAACAATGTTAAGAACTGCGGAGGGAGAAATCCCCAATTTTCTCATAGTTCTTTAACTGTTCAACTATTTGCTCACACAGTTTTCGCAAAGTAGCGCCTGAGCCTTTTGTGAACGCTCCTTTTCTACCCAATCATGATAGCATCACCTGTTGCCTATTCACATGTTTACCTGTGATTTTCAGCTTTGATCAGTCTACAAACATCCCAGTCTCACCTTGCTCCTGTCCCAACTTTTTTTGGATTGTGTTGCATCACATTTGGAATTAGCATTTGTTTACAAAAATCAATAAGGTTAATAAGGTAAAAAAAACACTCATCTTTGTGCTGTTTTCAATCAAATACCTGTAAAACACAGTTTACAAATGACTACTTTCTGTTTTATTTGCATTTACCAACTTTCCCAATTTCTTTGGAATTGGATTGGTATAAATTAGAATGCTAATGCAGTGAAAACTGAAACTGCAGTTACACACACACTGCCCCAGCAGCAACTTTACACACTCTAATAAAGCGTGTGGAGTTTTCCTACAGTCCCTAAGGTGTTCCCTGCCCATGACAGGAGGTTATAAGCTTTAATGGAAATGTTTTCCTTTGGTGCTGTTCCATCCTCATTCGTATTGCAAAGAAATTTGTCTTCGGCGTCTCAGTGCGTATAAACTAGTCAATCACCATGATGGGGAATGATTAATTTATGGCCTTTTTCCGGCGCCTGCATCAGGGAGCTGTATATACCTTCATGTTTGACCTGCTGCTGACCTGAACCTGCTACCAGTCCAGGCTAAAAGTGCTCCACACACTCAGGGGAAGCAGTGTCATTCATTCCATCTACTGCTGCGCACATGCAGAGGTCAGACGTGGTTGAAATAGGGCTTTCCTTGATCACTATAACAGCTAAACTGCTCTGCTGGACGCTGCTTTATGTAAACAAACACTGTCATGTCAAAAGGTTTGTTTACAGCAGGCACAACCTTAGCTTTGATATTGTCTGTAACAGACAGTGATCTAATTATTTTATTCTGAATTATGTTTGTTTGTTTATCTGTGTAAAAGTCAGAGACCACCCTGCATTTAGTCTATAATTTCCACTTAAATAGCCACTAAATACAAGGTATTCATTTTTCAGTGTCAGACAAAAAAGCAAACACATATAACAAAAAAGGACACAGAAGCCTCAACAATTACATATTTTTCCGCTTTTACTGTGTCCACCTTTTGTTTTTACTACAGTTTCCATCTTTTCAGGAGACTTGCTTTCAGTTTTTCCTCAGAAATCCAGAGGGATATTTTTCCATATCTCCGAAGTTCAGTCTTAAATATCCAGGTAATCGCAAATACTAATTTAGACACATCAGTCCTTAAAACTAGTCCATAATTCAGACGTCCAGTTTCAGTGTTTTAGTGCAAATGTTTCAGTAATGTCTCATTGACAGCTACACATCCTTTCAGACCCACAGCACTGAGTTGTCCTCTCACAGAGGAAGGATGGACAGAAACAGCTGTTTATCTGATGTTGACAGTTTTGGTGTCTAACAGGTCCTGCACCGTTGTTAGGAGCCCCATTTTTGCAGTATTTTTAATAACTTTGCCTTTCCTCTTCGTTATGTAAACAGATCATCTTAAATCTAATCTACTCAGATATATACACTGAAATTGAATAACTTGTATGTAAATTTATATTTTAGAGAACTTCAAATACAAAATAAATAAATAAATAAAATACGTGTATGAATATAAATCAAAGAGGTGAAGGTTCATGGTGATGTCTGTTGTTTTTGTAAAAATGACTGTTCACTCAGTGTCTCATCTTTATATAGTCACATGCTGGTCAAGGTGAATAATTTCATTATTAAATGAAGGGTCTAAAACAATAAAGAAGGGGTTTTCAGCACATTGGACTGACCACCCCAGAGCCTAAACCTCAACATCATTGAATGTGTTTTGGATTATTTGGATTGTGAGAAGCAGAAAATACAACAAACTTCTAAGACTGCAGATTTCTTTGTAAAACTGAAAGCAAGTCTCCAGAAAACAAGTATGGAAGCTGTAATAAACACAGAGCGTGGACTCACTAAATACTGGAAAAGCTGATATTATATTTAGTTATCGAAGCCTGTGTGTAATTTTCTGTTAAATAAGATTTTTTTTCTTAAGCTGCAAAAAGGAATAACTTCTTAATTGCTGTTTTAACTGGAAATGAAATAAATAGAGGTGGGTTCTGACATTTGCACAGTGCTGTATATTGTGTAGAATATTCTAGACGCTGAGCACATTCAGTAATACACTTCTGACTTCATATGGCAGTTTGTGCCATAGAGTCCTTCGTGCACTGAAAGGCTGTGCGTGGTATCAAACAGAGCCGTCATCAGTTAATAAACAGATTTCAAACATACTGACTGTGACTGTGAGAATCTATTATACGTAAAAAGGAGAGTCTAAAAGACAACTATACTGACAACTATGCCTAAAATGGCTCAGAGGAATGTGTCATTGCATTTACAAGTCAATTAAGAATGCATTTAAGATCAACCAACTCACAATCTGCTCAAAAAATGAAGTTTTGCCAACTTTTTAAGCACAATGTCATAAGAGCAGCACAAACATGACTTTATCTCCTGCTGCTTATACTTTAACAGTGAGCGCCGCGCCTCCCAGAGCTTCTATCGACATTTTCAACCTTGACGCCATCCTAATTTAGAACGGAAAGAGGTGATTGGAGGAGGACGTAGGTTTAATGAAACACAATTCATTGGGTACACTAAAAATAGACCTGAGCGCTCGTCACACACAGAGGTCAGTGCGAAGTATTAAATAAATTATTATGTTTCCAATTGGAATATTGGCGCCTGCTGCAGCCAAACACGTCAACAAGCCAGTTACTCCACAGCAGAAGACACAGATCTACAGCAACACACATGACCAGCCATGCTTATCCAGCCTGCAGCGTAGCAGACGGTAAAACCCTGAAACGGAAGTAAAAGACTGTTTTATCGTCATCACTGTCGGTCTCGTTCTGTCTCTTCTCTTAACTCGATTAATACAGCTTGAACTGCTTGAAGTACCGGTTCAGTTTAAACAATCATCTGATTTTACTGCGTCATCTTTATTTTCATGACTTTTGTACTTTTAAAATGTTTTAGTTAAAGTTCTGAGCTGCCGCTGATGATGTCATTAATGCCCTTAAAGCTGATTGGCTGTGCTTCTACTGCACACTGATCTCCTTCAGCCTCACTTCTCTTTCATTCTTCATCTTCACTGTTAAAGCAGCTTCATTTTTATCAACACATCTGACTGAGATGATTATTTATTCATTTCTTCTTTTCTTTGTCTCCTTCTTCCTTTCTTTCATCTTCTTCCTTATTTCCTTCCTTTCTTTCTACTTTTCTTCTTTCCTTCCTCTTTTTTGTTTCCTTCCTTTATTTTCCTTCTTCCATTCTTTCTCTATTTTTTCTTTCTTCTTTTTGTTTTCTTTCTTTCTTTTTCTCTCTTTCATTCCTTTTGTCTTCCATCCTTCCTTTTTCTTATTCCCTTCCTTTTCTTTTTCCTCTCTTTTCTTTCTTCCTTCCTTTTTCCGTCATTTTTCTGATTCCCTTCCTGCTGTCCCTTCTTTTTCTTGCTCCTTTGCTTCCTTTCTTTCTCATCCTTCCTTTCTCTCTTTCAAACCTTATTACATTTCAGTTCTGTGACTCATTCCTTACAAATATTTCTTTGACAATTTCTTGTCTGCAAGCAAAGAAAAAGCAAACCTAGTTATCGTTATTAATAGCACAGCCACTGCTACAGGTAAGACTACACCAACAACAAAACCACAGTAATAATATTTATGACAGAATATCACTGTAAAAAATCACTACTGGTTGCATTATAATACAGTAATCTCCTGTAATTTATTTGTTTTTATAACAAACGTTAAAACAGTGCAACTCAGAAGGCAGTAAATTCTATTTTTACCAGGCCAATAAATATGTAGATATTTTTAGACAATTAAAATAAAGATGAACTAAAATAAAACAAAATACAAAATGAATGAACATATTTATTCAGTATATATCTAAAGTTTTGCATACAACTTTACATTCAGTCAAAAGACGCTTAGCTCCGCCCCCTCCTGCTGAGGCTATAAGGAGCGTTTCACAACCTACTGCTTTTTAAATGAGCTCATTTACATATCAGTCCTCAAAGCACAGGGAGGAAACAGCTTAGCAGACGGTTAATTTTTTTCTTGTAAATAATTAAGAAAAATTACTAAAACCGCTCAATCCTGGCTTTAAGTAGCTGTGAAAGCACTGAGGTCCTGAAATATGAGGTCTATTTGGGGTTTGTGTGCCGTGTGAGGCTGGTGAGGCTGGTGAGGCTGGTGAGGTATCAGCAGAGATTAGAGGGGTGTGTTTTCTGTGCTGCGGCTGACGCAGTGTGAGGGTTCTGTGGAGACGCTGTTTGAGTGGCACAGTAAAGTGCTGTTCATTAAAACGTTGTGATGGTTCTGGTGGCTCCAATTCCCAGCGCCTCATCCTTACCTGAAGTCTTCAAGGACGCGGCGCTGACACGGACCACTCGCACCGCAAGATTCATGGCTTTAGGCCAGGAATCTGCCGTCTGCTGCTTTCTCTGTTTGTGTAAATTAAAAATGACATCTTACTCCATTTCTAACTCTCTGCTTGTGTCTCTCGCCCCCCTCCTCTCACTCTCTCTCTCTCTTTCCTCCTCTGCTGAATTTGTGCAATTGTCAAAAATATGACCACAGAAGAAAGAAAGGGCGCCGGGTTTGTATTGTTTTTCCCTGCTGGCTATGTGAGCGAAAACTTTTTCTTCGCTCTACCATGAAAGAAGCTTCTGTTTCCTCTTCACCATCCTAACAGGAAACTAAAGCAGCGGTCACTGAGTGAATTTTCCATCAGGAAACCCACAACAGTCGTGTTTATCATTTCTGAGCTCAGTGCAAACCCGTTTAGAAAGACACTGAATCTTTACCAGATGATGATATTTTCTGAGGAGATTTGATAAAAGAGAATCTATTTGCGTAAGAATGAAAATAAGTGAAAAAACAGTTCAAAATGATTAAAGGATGCAGAGAAAACAGGACTCAGAGACTCAGGGATTAGCAGAACTGTCACCATCAGATAAGCAGTACTTTTTATCTTTGAGAAAGAGGAGAAAATCAAGCTTCTCTCTCTTCAGATCTGAAGTTCAAACCCAAAGTTCAAAACCACAAGTGTTCCTGTCCACCTGGCGCTGTGGGTCTAAAAGGACGTGTAGCTGTGAAGGAGGCATTACTGAGAAACGGAAAGGCACAGTTTGCATCGGATCTCGAGACTCAGAAACTGCAACCAATTTCTAAGACTGAACTTTGGAGATGTAGAAAAAATCTCAGAAAAACTGAAAGCAAGTCTCCCATAAGGAATGGAAGAGGGCAAAGGGTGAAGCCACCAAATACTGAAAAATCTGATATATTGAGCTGGTGAGGCTTCTGAGTCATATTCTCTTAAATATGTCTTCTGTTTTTTGGGTTTTCTTCCTAATGGTGAAAAATGAATAAATTATACTTAAAGACTGAAAATTAAATAAATGTTCTCTGTCTTTTAATCATTTTTTATTTTATGTATAATGTATATATGCATCACAGGCCACTTTCAACACTTTTCTTCTATTTTTTCATTGCTATGTGTGGAGTAGGCTACGAAAATACAAGAAATAAAAATGCTATATTATGATTACTAACACCTTTATTAGACGACTAAATTGTGTTTTCCTTTATATGTCAGTTGTTATTCTTTTACAAAATGCATCATATCCAAAAGTGTTACGAATGGATATGGAACAATTTTGAAAAAAAAAACATAGAAGAAGAAATCTGCACAGATTCTAAATTAGAAACTGTTGCTGCTATTTAAGGGATGTGCTGTAGATTCTGACACTCACGCAAAGAAAAGCAGAAAACAATGCTCTACATTTCCTATTAGCCTCTCTTTGAGTTTCCAAGCTGCACCTCACACACACCCCCACACCCCCCTACACACACACAGCCCAAACTGAAGCTGGCTCCACTCTCTGAACAAGGGCGGCTGAAAGTCAGCGGGCGTGTGTCGCGCGTCGAGTGTCACATGAAGTATACATCGTGGCAGATATGCGCGCAGCCCTGTGGCTCTGGCTGGCCGAACAGGCAAAAATAGATTGAACACGCCGGTTTCTGCGCCTGTTCCATTGCTGTGTGTTGTTCTGCCTTTTTCCCTTTACCTCCAGTGCCGGGCCGAGCTGAGAGAGAGGAGGTGCGGCTTTGACAGCTGTGTTTGGGGGAGGCACACTGAATAACCGACAGTGCCTACTTTGGCTTAAATCTTTTAACTGAATCAAAGGAGAAAATCTCAGTGACCACTGAATCCATCCAGACAGAAAAAGAATGATGCCAAAAAGGGCAGACAAGTGAGCTTTTATCATCCCCTGTATCATTTTCATCAACAGCAAACCAATATGATCACGTCACTTATTAAACATGCTGCTACAAAACTATGGATGACAATGATTTGTCACTTTTTAAAATAAGAGTGTGATGTAATACATTAATGTTAATAAAGTTTCAGAATGTTCCATTCACTCCACACAGTCCCTATATAGAAGCTGGTCAGCCCAGGCTACTACAGCAATAGCACTTACAGTTGACCAGGGCAGACCTAGCAGGGCAGACATTTCACAAACTGACTTGTGGCAAAGGTGACATCCTATAACAGAGCCACGTTCAAAATCACTGAGCTCTTCAGTGCAACCTATTCTACTGCCAGTGTTTGTCCAGGTATAGCTACAGCCAACTGGGAATTGTGGGAGCTGGTTTTGTGATGTCATGAAAAAACACATTCACATATTTCTGCCTATTCAGCCTGCAGCAGTTTAGCCCTGCCCACTCACGCTGAAGTTATAAGGAGTGTTGCAGTTCAGACTCATTAAAGGAATTGCTGCACAACAGAGGGTAGCCAATCAGAGCACAGGTCATTTACATATATTCTACATGGCCAAAAAATATGTGGACCCCTGAACATCAGTGGAGGGGAGTTGGCTCCACTTTGCAGCTATAACACCCTCCATTCTTCTGGGAAGGCTTTCCAAAAGATGTCTTCCACAAGGGTCTTCCTCAAACTGCTGCCACAAAGCTGGAAGCATTTGTCTAAAATGTCTTTGGATGCTGTAGCATTAATATCTTCAGTGCTGGCTCTGCACATTCCAGTAGGTACTGCTCTCCTGGCATCTGCCAAACTCAGATTCGTCCATTATATGGCCAGACAGTGTCTTCTCTGCTCTGAGTTCTGAGGTGGCGAGCTGTTCACCACTCCTGCTGATGCTAGACGCTGTGTATGATCTTAGGTTTGTTTGCAGCTGCTCGGCCATGGGAACCCATTTCGTGAAGCTGCTAGCACGCAGTTCTTGTGCTGATGTCGGTTCCAGAGGCAGCTTGGAACCCTGAAGTGAGTGATGCAACAGGGGATTTGTGTTTTTTATACCTTGTGTGCTTCAGCACTCAGCAGCCTGCTCTGTGAGTTTGTATTGTCTCCCGCTTTGTGGCTGAGCTGTTTTTACTCTTAGACGCTTCCCTTTCACAATAATAACACTTACAGTTGACCAGGGCAGATCCAGCAGGGCAGAGGTGGGAAAAATCTGAGAAAGACTATAAAAAAAACAAAAAATGCAGGACATAGGCTGTATATATATTTTAATCTGTTGTAAACATATTACGATATATATACGAGTTATATATATTTAATGCATTGTAATGCACTGAAAATGCATTACAATCTGTTCTAATTTTGAAATATACTGACAACATATAACAATGTAATTCATTTTCTTTATCATTGTATCATTTTCTGCTTTCTACTCTGTAGAAAAATCTATACATATAAAACCTTAAATTTCACTACATTGAATTGGAATTTAAGCCATGTATGTTCCTGGTATGGTTCACCCATCATGAATTTTTTTGGGTGTTTATGCTTTCTTTACTATGAATGCCCATTACCAACCATTCCTCCCTTAGAGGGAAAAGAAAAAACTCTCCGTCTCTGTTTCTGGCAGTGGAAATATTGAGTTAGTATCTTAAAATAATGAATTCTTTTCTCAAAATGTCGACTTAGTATCTAAAAAAAGATGAATTTTCTTACAATATTGCCTTATTACATCTAAATAACTTAGTACCTCATAATAATGATTTATTATTTGAAATAATGACTTTTCTCAAATGTTGACTTACAATGTTTAAATAATGACTATGTTGAAATAATGGCTTAGTTACTTAGACTTAATTACTTATTATCTCATAATAATTACTTCTGAATAACTACAGAATCTCAAAAACCCATGAAAATAAGTCATTATATGAAAACCATATTTTGTTTTTCTCAATATTTGAAGAAAATTTGTTATTATGCCAATATATTAAGTACATATTTAGAGAGACTATTCTTGAATTATTTTAAATTAATCAGAATTTTAATATTCAGTGCTGTCATTATAGAATTGGTGGCTCTGTAAAATCACAAATACTGAATGTTGCCCAAAACTGTGGTGAAAGACATATTTATGCGGCAGAGCTGTACAGCCTGGCCATTTTTCTTCACTTACTTTAGCCTGTGCACTTCTGACTGGACGCTCTGAAAAGCTAAAGAGAGTTCAAATCATGTCCTAATTACTGGCCAGCCGGAGAAAGTGGAGCGCTCTGATTTGAATCTGCCCTCTTTCTGAAATAGCTCCCCCGGTCCAACAGAACACCTCGCATGGTTTGAGGTGGAGCTCTGAAATATTCAAAGCTTTAGTTATTACACACACAGTAGCTCACAGCACGAGAGGCAAAGCGCACGGTGAACAACACGAGAGACGCTCGAGCGTTTCCAGACGGATTAATCGCTGCTCTTTCTTAACAGTAAGATACATACGAGATAAAGGCCAGTGACGCCTGCAGACGACACCACTTCAGTGTCTAAAGCGAGCTGAAAAATTAAACTCAAGCTTGACTGGTTTCAAAACATGGGGGATCTGTACTTTGTCACCTTTTTATTAGTTGCCACTGAAATAAAAATGACATTATTCTATAAATTACAATTTTGCAGTGCCCAACTTTAAAAAGACGTTGGCCCATTAAACCGTCGCAATTAAATTTCTCCAAACTCCCTCCTCATACCATTAACTGCAATATCTAATTAAAACTCAAAAAGGGAGTCATCTTTGATTGATAGGATCTCTTTTCACTATTTTGCATTTTAATGTTCATTAATAAACTTTTATTGTTTTGCTAATTATAATACCCCCTTTAGATAATGACTTCTCGCCGTTTGTTATAAAAGCCAGCCAGCTACATATGGAGAGGCCTCGAGTCAGGCTCATGAAAAAGCAGCCAGCCTTGACTTTTTCCTACAGACTTACTTTTACACATTCGAACAAACAAGTGATTATGGCTTCACAATTTGTTTTGATTGGAATGTGGAGGGGAAGCTGTGAAACTTTGCAGATATACATGCGATACGAATCTCAGATCCCATTTCTTTCGCCCGTTTATTCTTCAAGAACGTTATTCCACTGCTTTATATGCATTTAGGGGCATAAAAAGGACAAGCACTGCTTAATTTAACTGCCCAGTCCACTAAGAGTCAGTAATCATTACGAGTGTATGTGGCGTTCAAAGTGGTTTGAAAGTGAATCGTCATGAGACGAGTATTGATGCGCGCCTCTAACGCCTTGTCTGGATCCAAGGCCTTTAAAATAGAAGTCAAATAATCCAGTAACCTTTCAGCACCCTTCTCTCTCTCCCTCTCTCTCTCTCTATCTCCCTCTCTCTCTCTCTCCCTCTCTCTCTATCTCCCTCTCTCTCTCTCTCTCTCTCTCCCTCTCTCTCTCCCTCTCTCTCTATCTCCCTCTATCTATCTCTCTATCTCCCTCTCTCTCTTCTCTCTCCCTCTCTCTCTCTCTCTATCTATCTCCCTCTCTCTCTTCTCTCTCCCTCTCTCTCTCTCTATCTATCTCCCTCTCTCTCTCTCTGTCTCTCTCTCTCTTTCTTCTCTATCTCCCTCTCTCTCTCTCTCTCTCTCTCTCTCTATCTCCCTCTGGGGTGTACTGGGGTGTTTGGATCTCACTAGCTAAGCTAGCCAGGAGAGAGCATTAGCTTAGCTGAGAGGCTACAGAGGCTACAAAATCCACAGAACAGGTTTAATATTGACTTTCTCTCCCTCTGACCTCAGTCATTATCATCTAAACCTGTTTCAGTAAACAAAAACCTGTTCTGTGGCCAGCAGAGCTGTTAGCATGCAGGCTAAGCTAATGCTGACCAGCTACTCTCTCCTGGTTAGCAGTGCCATTTAACTGTTAGAAATTATTGAAGCTTTGACATGTATCGAATGATGAATTTAAAATCATGCACTTTAAAATCATGCACTGCCTTCGCCAGGAAACATTCCTCTATTCGTATATAGATATATATATTCTATATGTTTCTGTTGAGGTGTTCATTCTTTTCTATTCTTGTTTTTTATCAGTTTGTTCATAAGACATGTCAATCGACATTGCTGAATCACTGCACATTTTGTTGATGTGCGAATCCTTACATTAAATAAAAGATAGTATCAACTGCACATTTTACAGGTTAGTTACAAAATATGGTGGATGATCTGCCAAAAGAACTCTACAAGGAACTAGGCTGAGCCTAGATCTGTACATGCCCAGCCAACGGCACTGGTTCCACTAGTTCAGAACTAAAGAACCAGACCATATCACATCCAACGTATCACATCCAGCATATCACATCCAGCATATCACATCCAGCGTATCTACGGCTTCGTGGCTGAGCTGTTGTTGCTCCTTGATGCTTCCATTTCACAATAATAGCACTTACAGTTGACCAAGGCAGATCTAGCAGGGCAGAAACTTCATGAACTGACTTGTGGCAGAGGCAGAATCCTGTAACAGTGCCACGTATAAAGTCGCTAGGCTCCTCAGTACGACCCACTGCACTGCCTATGTTTGTCTGTGGCTTTGTGCTTGATTTTTTATATCTGTCAGCAATGAGTGTAACTGAGACACTGAATAATTAGGAGGGCTGTCCACAAACCCATGACCATTTAGTGTGTGTGTGTCCGATTAACACATCCTGCGGTGGAGCTCAGGAAACGCTTTAACAGTAGACAGTACAGTACAGTAGAGTGTGCTGAGGGGTTTGTTCACATGAGGCACTTTTTCTCTCACTGCACAAACAAAGAGAGAGAATGGGAGAGAGAGCAAAGGGAAGAGTGCAGTGGAGGAGCCAGCAGATGAGCAGATTGATCAGGGCCAGTAATGGGCCAGTGATAACCTTGTGTAATGATATGTTGCTGCGCTCATGATTGGAGGGCTGGGCGAGCGGGCGGCGGCCGGCGCTCATGATGGATGACGGCGGTGAGCTGATAGCGCCATTACTCA
Source organism: Colossoma macropomum (assembly GCF_904425465.1). NCBI lineage: Eukaryota > Metazoa > Chordata > Actinopteri > Characiformes > Serrasalmidae > Colossoma > Colossoma macropomum. The sequence continues at coordinate 2,314,688 of NW_023494803.1, forward strand.
CTGACACGCACACCTGCCTGACACCCGTCCCCTCCAGACACCGCGGAGCCCCCAGAGCCCGGCCCGCCGAGACACTCGCCCCGACAAATTCTGCACTCCAGCAAATCCCACACAAAAAAGTTTCCCAGGCAACCTCCCCGTGCCTCTTTTGTAGGACGTCCCCCCCTTTTTCTTTCCCCCTCACTGGCTCTCATCTCTACTGCTCCCCCTTCCACCCAACACTTTTTACTCCCTCTGCTTCAGTCTAAACCAGGAAAGTTTGGTGGGCCTTTTGAGACGCTTGTCTGTTTCCTGATAACTCAGTCAGCCTTCAGAATGAACGGATGGTACCTGTAACAACATCACTCAGCTGCCTCTACACTGCAAATACCAATGTTGAGGCTTTAGACACTTTTCTATAACTGCATTGGAGAAATTGGGGAAATATGTAGCATCAAATAAACATCAGTATTAAAGCGGAACTCCAACAATTTTAAACAATTCTGCATAATTCATAATTCAGTGATTTAGAGTGGTTTGGTGTGAAGTGGCTCAATGTAGAGAAACTTACTGACTCAGATTTCAATACAGAGGTTCTGACAGGAACCAGGAGTCGCAAAGTTTACAGCGCAAACATAACATTTTATTTCTTTTTCCAAAACATCCAGTAAACATTGTTTATTTAAATAATACAAATAATCAGAACTGCTCCAAGCTACTAGCATCCATGCTAATGTCATTAGCATGGGTGCTAGTTGTATTTGCTAGCATTGTAGTCAATACCACTAGAGGCAAGTCTGAGTCTGGAGCGAGACCTGGACACAGTCCAACCAAGACTTTGTGGTAGTCGGGTCGAGGCCGAGGCCAGATTAAGATTTTTTTCAGAATATAGTTATAAAAAGCAAAAAGGTGGGGGAGAAATGGAATTCACTTGTAGTTCATAGTACATTTACTTTCCTTCATTAGACATAATATAATAAAGTTAATAAAGTTACAAATTACATTTTTAAAATTACATTTTATCATATTTTTGTAAAATATAATATTAAATTATATAATCAAACAATTTATTAAACAAACTAAAATAAATACTCAGTTAAGGCATTATGGACAGGACAGATTAGATCTTCAGCCAGTGAACAGATTTTATTGCAGAGAAAGCACCGTTTTATTTTATTGATATTCAATAATGATAGAATAAAAGTTCAGTTTCCAATCACCTCGGATGGAGGCACTGAACTCAGCTGGTCTCAAGAACAACTTCTGAGTCCATTTTAAGGCCAAGGCAAGAATGAGTCCACATGATATCGAGACCAAGACAAAGCTGAGACCGTTAATTTGTGGCCTCAAAACTGGTCTGGAGACTGAAACTGGAATCAAGGACTACAACATCAGTATTTGCTGAAAATTCCACCCTGTTACTTTCAACTGCTACTCATTTGAGCCAGTGTCAGCCGAGAAACCTTGTAAATGAGATATTGTTAAAAATGTTTTTTAAAAAGTTTAATTTGCAAGAATTACAAGGACTAAACAGCCCCCGACAGTGGAAATTACCCATGTGGCGTTTAGTTTAAAGCCCTGGTGGTTTTTTGATGTTACAGTCAAGCTTTTCCCAATTTGTCTTCAACAATTTTAAGATGATCCCTTGATGAGTTGAGAACAAACTGGGGGAAGCTTAACTTAAAGTCATGTACAAAAGCATTTAAATCCTAAATATTTGGATTTACAGTGTAGCTGTGGACAATGTGATGTCACTGGCTGTTGTTTAATTGCTCACTACACTTTATAAACTATCCCTTTTTTAATGAAGCACATAATTGGCCAGTGTTATAGAAATACTGGTACTAGTACCTATAGCAACATATTGTGGCGTTATGACAATTATATTAACATATAGTCATATCGTCCACCCCTAGCTGCCATGGTCATAATATTGCATGGCAAACAAGTGAAACGTGAAATTATATCTCAAAATGTCACAGTTGCTGTAGTTATGTTTGCTCATGATGAAATGGGGTTACCAATATGGAAAACTGGTGGCCTCCAGCCTATCCACCATCTACTGCTACATAAGGGAATGCACAGACTAGACAACACACACACCTCTCCCTTCCCTTCTCTCTCTCTCCCTCTCTCTCCCTCTCTCTCCCTCTCTCTCTCTCTCTCTCTCCCCCTCTCGCGGGCCCCCATCACATCCTCTTAAATTCTCTGATTGAATTTGGCTGCTCTCTCCAGGGAGCACAGCTAGAGACACACGTCTTCACAACTGCATTACTGAAGTCATCGCTCGCACCTCGGCGGACACGTCAGATACGCACTCCTCGCTCTACATCAAACACTGCACATCTGCTAAACGGGGAAAGGAGGGCTGTTTTAAAGACACAATAACAGCGTATAAGAGCATATCAGACACTAACTGTGAGAGAACAGTACACAGTGTTGTCCACTCACACTACGCTATCTTAAAAGGGGGCTTCAAAGAGTTTAAATGTTGTTAAAGTTTCAAATTTCAAATGAAAACTAGGCTTCAAAAACAAAGTTATGATGTCACAACTATGAACACATTTACACATCCATATGGCCTAAAGCAGTTTCGTTGCAGAAATCCACAGATGTTTCTGTCCATCCTGCTATTGTGAGAAGACAACTCAGTGCTATGGGTCTGAAATCGGACGCTCTGGGTCTGTGTAGCCGTCAAAGAGCCATAACTGAGAAAAGGAAATAGACAAAAAAGAATAGATCAAACAAAGAGGCTGGTGGTGTTCTCAGAACCATGGACTGGCCACTGAGTGCAGATCAAATTTCCATACTGAATGCAGGAACAACATTCATAGCAGCATCTGACCGCAGTGTGAGAGACGAGCTTCATGACTCATGTTTACACTGAGTGAGATGTGTGAGGTCTACAGATGCTCCACAGTGCAGAGGGCCCAGGTGGAGGAATCCCCCAGCGAGAGGCCCTTACCCTCGGCCCTGA
>NW_023494803.1:2320143-2352643 GCF_904425465.1 Colossoma macropomum
AAGTGCTGAAATTGAAGCAGGTCTGCCGATATCCCTCGGCTGTCAGGCCCGAGTCTAAGCAGGTTTAACTGTTTAAAGAGATTCCCCTGTGAAATGTTTACGGCGCACGCGATTGACTGGCGGAATTACAGATGTCATTTGGAAAAGGAAATATTATTTGCTACTTCTGGATGTCTTTGAAAGTGAATGTCAACGTTGTCTCACAACCTTGATGCACAGAGACATAATGACATTCATTTCAGCTTTCATGAGCTTGAACTGGATGTCGTAACTGTCCCATCTGAAATGGATACTCGGGGACACAGGAGAGTACACACATAAAAAAGGAGCTGCCATAGAAGAACCACTTTTGATTCCCTAACAATCCACAGAAAGGGACCTTAAATGGGAATTCTAACAATTTTTCAAACTTTCTGCAGATTAAATGGCTAAGATATCAGCAAAGTCATTCGAGTGTTTTATGTGAAATGGTTCACTGTAAGGGAACTTAAAGACTCAGATTTCTTTAGAGTGGTGATGAATAGAACCAGGCGTTGCAGTATTTACAGCACAAAATCGCCATTTTATTACCAGCTACATGTCTTTTATTATGTAATATTGATGATGGTAAAATAGCATTAAATCTGAAAAAATAATCTTGAAAATAATCTAAGAGCCACTTAGTGCTTCAGATGTCTAGTTCCTATCACCACCACTGTGAACAGTTCTGTTTCTCTAGAATGTCACATTCCACATCAAACTACTTTGACTGGCTTTGTTTACATTTTAAGGATGTATTAATGTAATGTAATGATGTAGAAATGTACAGACTGGTGGACTTCCCCTAAATACGTCAGTTGCTAAACTGACCCCTTTCAGTATTTTTTGAAGGAAAGATTAACTGTGTGTTTTTGGCCTCACACGTTATACAAAGAAAAAAATTATTGCCATCATTTTTTCAAGAATGCTGAATCCAATCTCAAATTTAGAATGCAAATGTTTTCCAGGTTGGGGTGAAAAGTTTTAAATGTTCACTACATCATGCAACACTAGTTTAGGTTCACTGGTTGTTCTGGACGGTAAATAAAATGGCTAAGTTTGTGTGCTTCCTATCACCACCACGGCAAAGAAATCAGAGCAGGTAAATTTTCATCAAACCACTCTAAACAACCTTATTTACATTGCAATAACTGAACTGTCCAGACCATTTAAAAAAAAAAAAAACAGAATTTCCCTTTAAGGAACCAAAAGAGGTTCTTTTATAGCACTGCACCAAATAACCCTTTTTAGTACCTTTATTTTGAGCATGGAACATATGATTAGAATGAAACTGCACTTTAGGGCAATTCAAGTGTAGAAATAAGCCAATAGGTGGGTTTCAAATTTCCACATTTCTCCATTTTACTAATTAAGCTCTCTTCTCCTTTGCAGTGTTTTTTTTTTGATTTTCAGACTGTTCTGAAGCAGATGTCGGTGCGACGAGATGCTGCCGGAACTGACATTCGAGTGGCGAGAAATCAGGGAAAAAGAGTGAATAACGTGACACAAATTGAAGTTTAGTGGCTAATTAGCATTAAATGGCCCACTTAATTGGTCTAGAATGCAATGAGAAAAACATCCATATTTCACTTTGTCTTCATTAACGCCACACGAAGCGCTCGTTTGATTCATAATAATGAAGTTAAATAGGAGATATTTATTTCTGAGCTCTGAGCGTTTACCAAGGCATTTAGGGAAATAAACAGAGGAAACAAACATGTAAACACCAAAATGAATCACTACCTCGTTGAAGCGGGGGACTCATTTTCGGGGAGCGTGTTTGCAGAGCTAGCAGACTTTCTGAATGTGTTTTAGCAGCTGGACCCAAACCGAAGAGCCGTTACAAAGCACTTAAAAGAGTTCACAAATGAGTCAGGTCCCAATCTGCTGGGTGGAGGGTGGGGGAGGGTTGGGGGGGTAGATGCAGAATTGGTAATCGGGGAGATCGCGGAGAGGTGAGGAGTGTGGGAAAGTGTAGCGGCTCGGCTGCAGACCGGCCCTCCTGAAGCCTGCACCTGGGGAATTGGGCCATATGTTTAAGCTTTGTCTTGTCCTACAAAGTTAGTCTGCCCTTCACGTGCCTCGGCTGTGACATGGAGAATATGGGCTGCTAGTGAGGGAGCCTGCAGGATGGGAGCAAGTGAGAGAGAGAGAGTGAGTGAGCGAGCGAGGCGAAGGAGAGAGATCGCTCCTGGCTCCTATTGAAAGGGGCCAACTGCTGAACTGATTATGGCATAATTAAGGCTGTAAAGCGGCGAGATTATCCACCTGGATGTGGGCTCGAGTCCCCCCCACTAATAAGGCAAATGAGAGGCCCTCCAGCTTGCGGGTTTGGGCCGAGGGCGCTGCTCGATTAATGCCGTTTATTGAGATCTGTTAAAAGCATTAAGGGTAGACAAGCGCTGTAATTCGTCATGTTTAAAAGCTGGGAAATCAAATCATCGCAGGGAAAGTGAGAGCAGATAAAGCAAACTCGTCTTCCAGAGGTTACGGATTTGCAAGCTACGTGTTTTCAGGTTGTTGATCTTTTTTTCTCTCGTCTTCTTCCGCGCTCGCGGCTCCTGGTGGGACACTTTCATTTCCCTTTAAGTGGCTAAATTGGGAATAATTGCCTCAACCGTAAACAGAATTTGATTAAAGGACAAAAAGATACCTATGAGGGTGCAGAAGTGGGATTTAAATTAGATTTGCATAACTGCTAAGTGTGGCAGGAGCCCCAAGACTACTGTCTTATTTTGGCTCGTAAGCAGGTGCTCACTGTTCCTACACGAAGCGAAACCCCTATGAGTCTGTGACTATTTGTGGGCTGCAGTATATAAACTCTGGAAAACGATTTGCACAGAGTTTCATGGAACACGTTTTTCCAGCATTAAAATAGGATGTTGTTTTAACTCAGTTCAACAAGGAACTGCTTTCAAGTTGGCCACACTGTACAGCACTGTGAGATATTTCTGAGATTAGATATATTTCACTTGCATATGGTTCAAAAACATTATTAAAGGTTCAGAGAAAATGGGACTCCTAACAACCATGCAGAACCTGGTAAACACCAAAACTGTCACTTTTAGATAAACAGTACCTTCATCTTCATGATAAGGAGAGGAGAAAAAATTAAGCTGCTTCAGATCTGAAAACATCCACAGGGGTCTCTGTCTGTCCTTCTACTGTAAGAAGACGACTCAACTCGGAAAGGATGAGCATCTGTAAGGAAAGAAAACAGAACAGTAAATAGACAAAGAAAAGAAGAAATCAAACAATCAAGCTGCTGCTGCTCTCAGAACAATACACTGGCCACCCAGACATCAACATCATTAAATTAGAATTAATTGGATTGTAAGAAGCCGAAAATGCAACCAACTTCTCAGACTGAACTTTCCAATTGTGGAAAAATTTCTATTGCTGATTTTTTAACAAGCTGAAAGCAAAAGAATGAAGGATGTATAAATGCAAAGTTTGGACATTAAAACTGAAAAATCTGAAATTCTATTTAGTTGTTGTGTAATTTTCTGTTACATTTTTATTGATTTTCTCCTGAAGCTGAAAAATGAATAACTTGAACTTCATGGCTTTTCTGACTGGACTGAATTAACAAAAAGGTGGTCTCTGACTTTCTCACAGTGTCCTACCACCATTACCTTTAAGATGAAAATACACATTTTCACCATCTTTAGTTGCTGAAAAAAGCAGTTCCTACCTTTATGGGCATCACAATGTTGTCATGTAATATTTGCAATATGCCAGCGTTACTAGCCTACAACTCTAATCCTACTTTCATCGTCCTCTACCTTATAAATATCATTCCAGTTTGCAGGAGCGTCTCGTGAACGTTAGGAAAGCAACAACATGTTTTGCCACCCCTCCCTTTTCCAAAGCTTTTCCCTTTTACAGCTACTTCAGCGCAGAGCAAACCAACATCTTTCACTTTCTTCTCAAGGACAGCTTGCGCACAGGTACACGGCGCCCAAGCACGGGGAAGAGTTCCACAAGGTGAACATTTCAAACCATTTACAAGCTCTTCATTTACATAAATCTGCACAGTACATAGCCGGAGAGAGCGGAGACAAACACCATCCTCTCACCACAAAGGCAGCGGCACTAAAATACTCCTTTGCCTTTGATGGAAAGAGACGACGAGCTGCGGATGTGAACATATTTCACTTCAGACAAAGAGCTGGTTCCGATTTCTTGACACAAATTTGAATGTAAGTAAAGCAGACTTACCAAACAAGGGGCTCTACACTGAAAACAGAATGATTAAAAAGCTTTAAGGTGAAAATAAATAAATAAAAACACACAAGTCATGCCCGTCTCCTCTGTCTGCGGCTGTAGTACTAATTGTGGAGGTGAAAGCAGAACTGCTGATTTCCTCTGACACCATTATTAATTTCTCCATACAGGCCTGCTGTGGAAGTCATAAAAGTGCAGTAGAGGCTCCACAACTTTTGCGTTTGTTCTTGTATTTTCAGCGACAGTAACTAATAGATGCCCTTCATTTCTGAACTTATGCATTTTTTCAGTTATCTGTATTTATACAAATAGAAACACTTTAATTAACTGTTAATTTCACTTCACTACATTTCAGAGTAAAACAGGTTATTTTTCCTCCACTACTGTCTGTTTCTATGACGTGAGAGGAAATTGTTCTTTTTAAAAATATGAAAAAAGATGTGCTTTTAAATCAAAGCAAACCAATCAAAGCACACACACTTTCACTAAACGATGCCCCTAAATACTGATTGTCCAATCATAGCTTAGCAACTGTAACTACACATGGGTGCCATTTGACAAGCTTTCAGAATTTAATACTATAATTCATGTGTGGATTTTTTTTTTAAACCAGTGATTTTATTTTATTTCAATGCCCATTTTATTAAGAGTACTTAAATGTAAAGTGTTTTAATCAAATACATTTGGAAATGTATGAAAATGGTTCATTGTAAAATTCATATTGAAATGAAATATTTGAAATATATATCACATACCAAACATAAATGCTATATAATAGAAATATTAAGGCATAAATATATCGATTACACTCTAGTACTTTTAGTGTTGCTCTTTTATTTTGATACCTGTACATTTAAAAAAAATGTTTTGAGTTTTTCCTGCTCATTTTGACTGAGTTTGATGTCAGTTTGAAACACCTTTAAACACAGCAGCTCCAGCTGTTCATGCGGGAACGCGCAGGTTTGGGCGGAGCGGCAACGAAACTTCGCACATTCCTGTTTGATTAGTGTCTGTGTGGATTACTGGGCTGCAGAAGCGCCGCTAACAGAGCAGAATCGGCCCAAAATCAGCTTCTCTGTGCGGAAACTCCCGAAACGGAGCAGCGCGAGGCAGAACTCCTCGTCGCTATTTCGTGGTAGAGGGCGCCACCTGCTGGCCACACTAAAACAGACACAGCGGCTCCTCCTGAGTCATTATTTCGAGACCGAAACCTGCTAAAGCCCATTTATTAAAATTCATAATGAACTTATAAAGTTTGATCTCAGGTGAAAAAGCGCGCCTTGTGTATGTTTTTTACGGACTGTGGTGTTTTTACATTTCTGTTACAGTCATTTTCAGACAGTCAAGCTCCACCGTAAATATCGCTCAGTGCCGCTAAGCCTTTTGATGATGATCATCTCGGCGCCTCGGGTATCAGATGAACATTAAACACTGTTTATTATGATAATTCTGACTATATGAGCTTCGCTTCTCCTCCTGATTCAGACTTCAGGCCTGACTCACAGACCGAGTCACCGGAAGTGGGCTGCTTAGGCACGAGAGAAGCTCTGCATTCACTTCCGGTCATTTCGGGCTGATTTCAGTCCAGCAGTAGAGCCAGAGCCGTTCTGTGTGACCTGATGGCCCTGTCCTCTCATAGAGGGACTGGACTGTCCGGCATTTGATCCACAGGCCTGTCAATCACTTTGGCTTCAAAATAAAGGTCCGTGTTAGTAAAGAACACAGATCAAAGCTGCGGCCGCGCTGTAGAACCATTCACTACTACTGCAGTAATGTGGCCACAAAATGCAGTCCAGTATTTACACTAATGAATTAATAAATATATATAAATTCACTCATTTGTTCATTTTATATTATAATAAAAAGTTTAAGCTGTTTGTTTTCACCTCTCCTCCTCTCTCTCTCGCTCCGCTGTTCTCATTTCTACTCTACAGTACATTTTACACAAACAGCACTGAGGAATTCACCGTTTATTTAGGTTTCATTCAATGTCGACAGTTTGCTGTCGTTCTGAACGGCGGTCCTGGCTGATGTTCCGTCCAACACCTTCCAGTTTATATATTCTCTCAGTGACCTGCTTACCTAGCATCAAAATAAGTGGCGTCATTTAAGCCTGGAGTTCCACTCAAAAACTGGCAAAATGATCATTAAAAATGAAGCTCGGTAAAATATATTTTTAATATTGATTACAGTGTCTGAGTAGAAGCATTCCCTGACAACAGGTCTGTGATTTTAATTGGCAATATTCACAGATAATTCATATAATTTACCTTAAAAACTCACATTAGCAGGTCTAACCTTGATATAATGAGCCTGGCAGCCAGTTTAGCCTCAAATATTCCACCCCTTCACAACTTAATATAATAAATATATTGAGTGTCCATTTAGCTCCATGACTGGTGCTGAAACTGTGTAAAACATGACCAAACGGGTAAAGACTGAGTTCTATCAGAAATTACCTTCTGTCAGTGAGGTCACTGGGTTCCTATACCACTGTGTGAGTGTGTGTCCGGGTCCACACCGCAGCAGGACTGACTGCAGCGCCACCTTTTGTTTTCCTCGTCTGCATTTGTGAACAGGAAGAAGATAAGCGAACTCGGTGGCGAATGATGAATTGGTTTGAAGGCAGCGTCGCTGGCCTGCACAACGGCAGGGCCGGGAGGGGCGAACAAGTGTTCAAAGTCGTTGTTTCCCAGGGGAAGAAGGGGTCAGCAAAGCCTCCTGCTACCCACCATGTGTCTCAATAAGTGTAAACATCTCCTGCTATGCTCAGGAACTGCACACACAGCCTATTCAGGCTTAAGCTTTAAAAAGAGCTTCTAAAATGTGGTGATTTGATGTTAAATGGTCTTAACAAAATCAAGATTCTATCAGAATTGATATTTCTAACTGATATGAATGGGCGTATTATTTGTACTCCAGAAAAGCAGCACGTTTGGGTGATGCTGAGCTACTCTGCTAAAATACATGCATTTATTTATTGTACTGCAGTTGTAACCCTTATTTCTCTGTAATGCTAATCCAGGTAGATTTAGTCTCAGTTTAAACATTTTGTGAGTGTAAACACATAAGCAGTTAACTGATATTGGAAATCAGCATCGGCCCTCAACTCCCATACTGGTTTCTAATTAAACAAAACAAAACAAGAAAAAACAAATCAATGTCTGAGCATCCCAGTGTTAAGAGCTAATAGGCGCCAGGCTACCTCTTAGACTTAACACTGCCGTATAAGAAAAACCTAAAAGAAAGTTATGTAATGTATTTAATGAATTACTTCAGTTTGTTGTTGTTGCTATTTTTGTGCTAACAACAAATACAAACTCAATCAGCCTCTAATAGTTTGATTGTTGCTACATTTTTCAGATACTTTTAAATGATAATGAAGTGAAACTCACTATAAACCTGACAGAAAGAACGAGAGGCCCGTTTGCTGCGGCTCTCCACGCCCGTGAGGATCTCCAGCCCTTATTAAACACCACCTGATAGGGTCACTAGCCCCCTCTCTGTGCACCACCTAGAACAATTTCAATTTTAATAGCTTTTTACTATGTATTTCCAAGGCGAGCCCCAACTGAAATAGAGCCATCAAAGAGTCCCGGCGACGAACTCCAGGCCGGCAGCTCGGCGCAGGGATCCCAGCGGACTCAGCCACTTCAGCCTCGTTCATCATCTCCAGCAGGCCCTGGCCCTCAGCCTGCTAATTTCATCCCGGGATTAGCCTGCCTCGGTTGTCTATCTCAGTATATTTCTGGGGGGTGTGAAATATCGCCTCTTTCCACTTATAACAAGGCACAGCGAGGCCACGCACCAATGAATACAGAAAAAAGAAAAGAAAAAGAACTTGTTCTTGAGGGAGGTGCAGCAGTGAAGGCCGACTCCTGAACAGATCATTCTTCTGAAGCAGTTCTTTTCAAGCAGCTTGTACACAGTTTACATTGTGTTACAGGCTTAAGGACTTTCATTAAAGCTGAACACAATTTAACCTCATTTGACTACAATATAATGTTGCTTGCTATGAGTGATATAAGCGCCCCCTAAACTACAGGGGGCACTGCTAGAGTTTTTGTTCTATCACCCGAAAGTTTGGAATCACTTGTCATGTAGTTTTGTTATTCAGTAATAACTTATACCATGTAGTTGTTATTAATTAGGCACCAAAACATAAACTGATAGTTAATTCACAATTAAAATTAGTTTTTGGAAAAATGAGAAGTTATAACAAAAAAATAGTTAATGGGCCTCAATAATTAATATCTTCCTAAGTTTGTTCTTAAGTGTGTTGTTGAGAAAGATCCTAAGAAAAGGTCTACATCAGATTCATGACGTGTTCCTAAAGCACAGAACTGTTCTCACCTCTGTTCTCTTAAGTGTGTAGATTCTGTTCTTACCTAAGAACAAACCCCAAATAAGAGAACACTGGTGAGTCAGTCTTCATCAGAACTGTGTAAGTGGGTTTAAGAAGAAATTTCATCTTAAAAATGATTGGAGAATGAGGCTCATTGATATTAAATAATAGAGTGTAATTATCTATTTATCATCATTTCTTGACATGAAATTACTTTGATTAGCTGTTTGATCAGTGAGATCTGTTTACCACTTTTTCAAATATGAGTTATTCTGGATTTTAATTTTATTGTAAGTTAATTCTCATCTTTCTTATATATTATGAAACCATCTACAGCTTTGTTCAACAGCCAATTTCTTCATTCTTACAGCTTCCTACACAATTTTAGCATCCATTTAGAATCATTTCATGTAAATATCTACAGCAAAATAAGTTTTAATGAATTAAAATCCCAAACTCATCCCAAACTTTTGAACCACAACATATGGACAATGTAGTTATATATGCGTATCTATTTATATAAACATATGTATGTTTTTTTCCCAATATGTTAAATTCAGCAAATAAACAGAAACTGTTTAGTAAAATTTGCTGCTAACTAACGTCTCTAAGGAGGTAAGAACAAAGTTTATCTGGATCAGTGAATCACAGAATCCGACATTTGATTCACTGAATCAAACCGTTTGAAAGAATCTGTTCAGTGAAATTGAATCATCACTAAAGTGAAGGTGAACGCGCGGTCATGCGTTACCCACAGGCCAGCGCCAGCTTTATTCTCTGGAAATAAAAGATGGAGAAGTGCTCGGGGCTCGAGCCGAAATTAGCAGACACTTGAGCACACAGATGAAGAGAGAACACGGGTGACATCTTATTAAAGAAGTGGCTCAAATCCACACTTCCACAAGGCCGTTCTGCCAACTTCCCCCTGCACCTCACTTAATTACTCTATATTGTGTTTAAAGGGGGCAATTAAAGGCATCACAGAATGGTGGGCTAGTTCTTAATTACCCAGCCCCAGTGCAGGGCCTGAATGATGAGGATCCCTGCTTGCGTATCGTCACCTTATATCAAAACCTCTTAACCTTTTAAGGAAAAAATTCAACAGATTTTTTTAAATGTCTCCGTAATTCGAGTGTTAATATGCAAAAAAAGTGCTTTGATGTGAAACAGTTGTTAGTGTAGATAAACATACCAGTCAGATTTCTCTACAGTGGTGATGATGGGAACCAGGGGTCACATTGTCTACAACACAAATACAGACGTTCTATTTACTGCCCAAAACAACCAAAACTACACATCTTCTGAGTTTATATGAGTTTATATGTGTTGATAATAGTAAAATAGTGGTAAATCTGAAAAAGTCAAGATTTATTTGGGGATTTTGTTGTTTTACAACATCCGGCTCTAGAACTGGCCTTTGTGTCTTTTTTAGAAAACGAATCAAGTTGATGTTAATTAACTTGACCCATTTGTAAACAGTACTTAAAGTAATAGTGTAGAAAGATCATAATTATCCGAATTTTTTTTACTCACTTTAAGTAAAGTACAACAGAATAAATCGTGTTCTTGTAGAATTTCCACCGGCTACTACAACACGCTTATTCAAATAAAGGAAGTCTGCTGTGCTTAAAATAGGCCCCACATTACTTACCTCCATTGAATGATGGGAAACATTTTTGTTTTTTTTCTTGTATTCAGTGATTTTATTGGCTGCTGTCTTCATCTGTTTGCATGTTTTTCCCTTTGTTTTAATGATCATCTCTTTTGTTTTCCCTCCAACTCAATTCAGACATGCACAAAAGATGGTTCTTCGAAGGTTCTTTAATAAAGGCAATAGTTCTTTTTTGAACCGTGTTCTATATAGAATTATATCATGCTTAAATAGTTCTCTGCAGGGTGAAATGATTCTTCAGACTGACTGAGAATGTATTGTACATGGTTCTATATAGAACCTTTTTGAAAAGGGTTCTATATAGAACTAAAATGGGTTCTTCTATTGTTAAAAGCTTGACATTGCAAAAATAGCAGAAACCATTTTATAGAACATATCATATAGAACAATTTTCAAAAAGGTTCTATATTGAATCATACGCAACAGATTCTTAGTCAATCTGAAGAACCATTTTACCCTGCAGAGAGCAATTAAAGCATGAATTGGTTCTATATAGAACTCATGGTAGTTTTCACTAAGTAGTGAAAAACTATTTTTTAAGTGTGTATAAGTGCTCCATTCTTTTGGGTATAAGTTCATATTTTGCTTAATCATCTCTATTGCATGTTTAAACTTACGGGGCACTAAAGTGACCAGTTCTTAGTTGGACCGAGTTAAATCAACACTAGTAAATTAAGTTTGACGAACTTTAGTGAGTCAAGATGGAGGATAAGTTTAGTTAATATGAATAAATTATGTTGGATCAACAAAAGTGCCTCATTTTGAAAGAAAGCCGTTCAACTTTCCTTCATTCAGTAAAGTTCAGGTAAAGGTTTTTGAGCCTCTCTGACAATAACAGATTTAAAGAAATACATTTTAGGCCAAAACTTTTTTTTTAAAACTAATGTAAAACCATGTCTCAGACATCAGACAGAGTATTTGTAGTGACTTCATGTCATTTTCTGTGAATGAGCTTTTAAAGGCATTAAATGCTTTAGACGTCTGGTGCCTCTCACCACCACTCTGAGAAATTCTAATTTTATTTAACCAACAATTACATTTTTTAGATATTTTGAAATGTTCTTTTTAACTTTCTTGCCTTTTTTAAATATTATTTGAAACACCAGCTGCATTTACATTTTGTAAACATTTCATGACAGATGGACCAGTAGAAATGATGCAAAAGGATTTAGAATAATCTCATTACAGGAACATAAGAACATTGTTTCCTTCTAGTCTGGAGACACAATGATATGCTCTAAGTATAGAACGCTTTACAGACTCTTGTCTGTCATTGTTCTTATTTTGATCATTTAATCAAAGGGCTTATCAAGAGAATACAGTCTAATCACAGCATAACCCCAGCGACCTGGCAGATTTGAAAGCGAGCTCTTATTCTGCTCATGTCCAGTGTGAAATATTCAGGACCCTGCTTATCAATCATCACGAGAACAGCCAAAAGGTGATAGAGACGCCGCAAAATTGAAACAGAGAGAGACTTAAAAATATAATTAACCTTGTTGTAGCCAGGTCAAGTAACCGATTGTTACTCGTTTTCATATGACAGCGCTCTGAGGCGGCTGTAGCTGGGGAACCTCGGGCCACGAGACAGAAATTGAGATCGAATGAAAACAAGAAAGCTGAATTAATACAACTGTGTCGAGTAAAAAGCTCCTCGGCACCTGTGAGACACCCTCAAGCAGTGTGGAGTCAAATCACAATTTAACCAGATCCATTTAGCTACTGGAGCTTATTGCTCCAGACTTTCATTACAGAGGCCTGCTAGCATGTGATACGGCACCGACTAGCAGAGGCCTCCACAGGGCCGCCTTACACGCAGTACTTACCTTATACTGTCTGACTGCGCTCTGTTACTGAGAGCGTAGACATACATTCAAAAAACCAAAACATATATACAGAGCATGCCCTGATTCTCATATATATTATTATTAACCTTCTGTATGGTGTTTGGCTGGGGTGGAATATTAGCTTCACCTGTAATATTCCAAACTATGCAAAACCTAGCTGTCATTTGTTGTACTGAACTGGGCTGAATGAGTAACAAGGGCTGAAGGGATAATAAGAGTGAGACGAGTCCTCAGTGAATGGGGGTTATGGGAACTAAATGGTTAAAATAACAAATAAAACATGTTTCCAGCCATTTATGCTACTAAAAAAACAGAAAGAAAACTTACCTGTATGTTTCCGTTTTTCTACAGCAAACAGGTTTTGTGTCGCACCATGTCTAATGTTTCTTATTTCATCCATTACAAAAAATAATTAAAAATGCAAAAAATAAAAATTTTCTCTTACTATTTTTTCCACTACTGAGGTTAGCCAGACGAGTATAATATTAAACACATAGCATGTTCCACCAACTTAGGCCAACAGGGGGCAACGGCAGCGAGGTGAAAAAATGACTCGGGAGCTAAGTGGCTAACATTTAGCATGCTGTACCAGCTTTGCTGCTAATTTGTTCCTCCTTACCTTTTATGCATTCTATTAGAACCAGGTGAGAAACTTCCTGAGGAGCTAACTGGCTAACAATTAGCTGTCCATAGCAGCTTCAACCACAGAGGGGCAATTAAATTCAACAGACTGTCAGCCCAGACGCAGCTACCCGGCTGAAAAAAACATACGAACTGTGAAGTGTGTCTGTTGGTTCCTGATGGTTTTGTATTGTGTTTTGGCTTTTTTATTGGGGTGATATCACAGTGTAAAGGATCCTATTGGTTTAAAAGGTGACTAATGGCTGATTCTAAATGCATTTGATGGTTTCCTACTGGAATCTAAAGGTGTTCTACAGGAAACTAGTGGTCTCTATTGGAACCCATTAAGCCAATTCCTACATAGAACGTAAAACTGTTAAAAATGTTTTAATCCTAATAGTTTCTAATGGTCCGTTTTAGCGCTAACCCAGCCCATCTGTAATGGCTCACGAGCCTCAGCACAGCTGTTACCCTAATTTCTCTCGGTAAGTTAGATTTCACGTTCTGCTCACACATAAAGTATGTTTTTAATTTAAGTATATTTGGTCTCAAAATGTTATATGGCTCTTTAAAAGGTCGTTGTTATTGTGTGACTTCAAAGGCCTGTTTATGGTCTTAAACAGAGTATAGAGTATTATAAAAAATGTATTCAAATTTAATGCACATTATGATGGAAATAGATTCAGCATTAAATTGCATCAGTAAGAACGCTGTGCCACCATTTTGGTACACAAGCTATCTGACTGTGCTCTGACACAGCTTGGCTACATGCAGAGCCACATACTACCAGTACACACAATAGAACACTACCAGTACACTACCAATAGGATACTACCAGTACACACAATAGAACACTACCAGTACACTACCAATAGAATACTACCAGTACACACAATAGAACACTACCAGTACACTACCAATAGAATACTACCAGTACACACAATAGAACACTACCAGTACACTACCAATAGAATACTACCAGTACACACAATAGAACACTACCAGTACACAGAATAGAATACTACCAGTACACACAATAGAACACTACCAGTACACACAATAGAATACTACCAGTACACACAATAGAACACTACCAGTACACTACCAATAGAATACTACCAGTACACACAATAGAACACTACCAGTACACTACCAATAGAATACTACCAGTACACACAATAGAACACTACCAGTACACTACCAATAGAATACTACCAGTACACACAATAGAACACTACCAGTACACTACCAATAGAATACTACCAGTACACACAATAGAACACTACCAGTACACAGAATAGAATACTACCAGTACACACAATAGAACACTACCAGTACACACAATAGAATACTACCAGTACACACAATAGAACACTACCAGTACACTACCAATAGAATACTACCAGTACACACAATAGAACACTACCAGTACACTACCAATAGAATACTACCAGTACACACAATAGAACACTACCAGTACACTACCAATAGAATACTACCAGTACACACAATAGAACACTACCAGTACACAGAATAGAATACTACCAGTACACACAATAGAACACTACCAGTACACACAATAGAATACTACCAGTACACACAATAGAACACTACCAGTACACTACCAATAGAATACTACCAGTACACACAATAGAACACTACCAGTACACTACCAATAGAATACTACCAGTACACACAATAGAACACTACCAGTACACACAATAGAACACTACCAGTACACACAATAGAATACTACCAGTACACAGAATAGAACACTACCAGTACACTACCAATAGAATACTACCAGTACACACAATAGAACACTACCAGTACACTACCAATAGAATACTACCAGTACACACAGTAGAACACTACCAGTACACACAATAGAATACTACCAGTACACACAATAGAACACTACCAGTACACTACCAATAGAATACTACCAGTACACACAATAGAACACTACCAGTACACTACCAATAGAATACTACCAGTACACACAATAGAACACTACCAGTACACTACCAATAGAATACTACCAGTACACACAATAGAACACTACCAGTACACACAATAGAACACTACCAGTACACACAATAGAATACTACCAGTACACAGAATAGAACACTACCAGTACACTACCAATAGAATACTACCAGTACACACAATAGAACACTACCAGTACACTACCAATAGAATACTACCAGTACACACAGTAGAACACTACCAGTACACACAATAGAATACTACCAGTACACACAATAGAACACTACCAGTACACTACCAATAGAATACTACCAGTACACACAATAGAACACTACCAGTACACTACCAATAGAATACTACCAGTACACACAATAGAACACTACCAGTACACACAATAGAACACTACCAGTACACACAATAGAATACTACCAGTACACAGAATAGAACACTACCAGTACACTACCAATAGAATACTACCAGTACACACAATAGAACACTACCAGTACACTACCAATAGAATACTACCAGTACACACAATAGAACACTACCAGTACACAGAATAGAATACTACCAGTACACACAATAGAACACTACCAGTACACTACCAATAGAATACTACCAGTACACACAATAGAACACTACCAGTACACACAATAAGATACTACCAGTACACTACAAATAGAACACTACCAGTACACTACAAATAGAACACTACCAGTACACTACAAATAGAACACTACCAGTACACTACCAATACAATACTACCAGTACACACAACAGAATACTACCAGTACACACAATAAGATACTACCAGTACACTATAAATAGAATACTACCAGTACACTACCAATAGAATACTACCAGTACCCTACCAATAGAACACTACCAGAACACACAATAAGATACTACCAGTACACTACCAATAGAATACTACCAGTACACACAATAGAACACTACCAGTACACACAATAGAACACTACCAGTACACATAATAGAATACTACCAGTACACACAATAGAACACTACCAGTACACACAATAGAATACTACCAGTACACTACCAATAGAATACTACCAGTACACTATCAATAGAATACTACCAGTACACTATCAATAGAATACTACCAGTACACTACAAATAGAATACTACCAGTACACTACCAATAGAATACTACCAGTACACACAATAGAATACTACCCGTACACACAATAAGATACTATCAGTACACTACAAATAGAATACTACCAATACACTACCAATAGAATACTACCAGTACACTACAAATAGAATACTACCAGTACACTACCAATAGAATACTACCAGTACACACAATAGAATACTACCCGTACACACAATAAGATACTACCAGTACACACAATAAGATACTACCAGTACACTACAAATAGAATACTACCAGTACACTACCAATAGAATACTACCAGTACACACAATAAGATACTACCAGTACACTACAAATAGAATACTACCAGTACACTACCAATAGAATACTACCATTACACTACCAATAGAATACTACCAGTACACACAATAGAATACTACCCGTACACACAATAAGATACTACCAGTACACTACAAATAGAATACTACCAGTACACACAAATAGAATACTACCAGTACACACAATAGAACACTACCAGTACACACAATAGAATACTACCAGTACACAGAATAGAATACTACCAGTACGCTACCAATAGAACACTACCAGTACACACAATAAGATACTACCAGTACACACAATAGAATACTACCAGTACACTACCAATAGAATACTACCAGTACACTACAAATAGAATACTACCAGTACACACAATAGAACACTACCAGTACACAGAATAGAATACTACCAGTACACACAATAGAACACTACCAGTACACACAATAGAATACTACCAGTACACACAATAGAACACTACCAGTACACAGAATAGAATACTACCAGTACACACAGAATAGAATACTACCAGTACACACAATAGAACACTACCAGTACACTACAAATAGAATCCATTCATTAGTGTATTTTATGTGGTCTTGTCTCATCACTGTTGCTAGCACTGAGATTGCTATGGCATGCTAACTGTTAGCCAGTTAGCCACAGTGTTTTTTTTTCAAAAAGGGTAAGGAAGGTAAAGAAACAATAAACAGCCACAGAGCTACATATACATCATATATGGATTTTATTTTATATATACACATATGTTTGTGTGTGTGTGTGTGTGTGTATGTGTGTGTGTGTGTGTGTGTGTGTGTGTGTGTGTGTATGTCTATTTATATATATACACATAATGTTTTGTGGTTCAGGGACCGTAAGCAGCTCCTGCTCTACTGCGCTGATTCTGCTACTCACCATGTTGATCTGTCCCCTCTCGCGCTGTCACGCTGCTCTCTGTAGCGTCCACTTAATTAAACCGAGGACGTCTGATTGTTCATTACTTTCGTTGAGCTTCTCATGACTGCGACTGCTGCCGCCTATTAATATTTACAACCTAATATCTACCACTCATTACAGACACAGGAGCCACTGCGCTCATATGATATGTAAGATAATTAACAGAATAGTTATAAATGATCAACAAGCCATGAGCCATATTTCACACGTGGCCATGAATTTATTTTTCATTTTTAAGGGTTTAAATGTGTTCTTTATGCAAATACGGCCTGGACACTTTTCAATTAACTTTGAGGGGCAATCTAAGTACAAAACACGAACAACTTGTTGGTAATAAACCACTTTTATTAATTATGAGTCAAAGCTCCCAGATTTATGGCAGTATTTACTAAATGTATTGGTTTGATTGGTTGATTGAATTTATGTTAAAATGGGATAAGGATGTTTTCAGTCAGTTTGGGGCCGGTTTTAAACGTTTGTGGTCACTGTTAGAAGTTAGACTGTAATTTTACAGTATATTAGCTAGCAGGATGGGGCATACTGTAAAATTAGAGTCCAGCTTATAACAGTGACCACCACAAGCTGTCTAAATTATTTTCCTCTTTTTTCTCACTAACAGCTTCTTGATCAGCTACACATCCTTTCAGACCCACAGCGCTGAGTCGCCTCCTCACAGTGGAAGGATGGACAGAAACACCTGTGGATGTTTTCAGATCTGAAGCAGCTTGATTTTCTCCTCTCTCTCAGAGATGAAAGCTTTAAGTGCTGTTTATCTGATGGGGGCAGTTCTGGGGTCTAACTGGTCTTGCATGGTTGTTAAGAGTCTCATTTTCTCTGTATCGTAATACATTTTTTCAATGACAGTTTTGGAAACTCCTGTTTTTTTCACTTATTTTTGCTTGACTTTCCCCTTTTTAGGCAAGTGGATCATCTTATATGTAATCTCATAAATATCTCCTGAACAATTAATAACTTGTACTTAATGTCTGTTTTGATTGGAAATTAAAGAAGTGAAGGGTAGTCTCTGAACCTCTAAATTAAGTGCACTTATAATTGACAGACGTTACTTTTGTATTACATGAGCCACATATATATTATTTTAGAATACTAATCAATGTTTCAGTAACGAACCAAAGCGAAGGAGAGTAAACAGAGCAGGTATTGTGTACAGAGTGTCTAATAGCTGCATGGTTTCTAAATCCCGTTGGAGTTCTCCTCCGCCTTCCCCTCACACTTCCCCTCACGCATAAAGACGGCTATTAATTGAATCGCCTTATTTTCCACCCCCTCTGCCAGAAAAGGACACCCACCACTTCAGGTGTGTGGGATAATGGAGGATGACATTTCTATCCAACGATGCCAGGGGCGCACTCGGAGACATCACATCCCCTCTGAAGGTTAAACTGAGATAACCTGCCTTTGGCATTTAATCAGCTACTTGTTAAATACTCTTTTGGTAATAAAATGATTAAAAACTTTATTGCTTCTCAAATGAGCCTCTTTTTTTTACAGGATTTAATGACTTTGTTAAGGCGCCCCACTTTCAGAGCGCATTACCAGTTACACTAGTGTGTAAAACCATAATGGTAATGATGTGCTTTACAGCTTGCAAAATTGCAATGATTTTCATCCAAATGACTTTAGTAATCACTGTGTGTAAATTAGAGCTACCTGTGCCATAGGCAGGAATTTAAAGACACAGTCACCCATTTTTCTGTTTTCTCTGACAGATGATGGGAGAATTCAGGAGGCAATATGGGGTCCAAACAAGATTCGACAAACATTATGATACGTCTACCTTTTTAAGAGGACATTTTTACAGAAAAAAAAAATAGCAAAACATAGTTTTTGGGGTTGCTTTTCATTTTGTTGCCATATGGCAACAGCATGTGGCAACTGAAATGTGATCTGCAATGCAATTAGAGTAAATCAATATACAGCTATAGGCCATAGCCACAGTCGTCATCCAAGCATTAAAAAAACCTGTTAAAATGATCATTTTGGATTATAAAAATGAAGTGTCCTCTGTCTTCAGTGGAAATACATTCAGTTCCTCCCACTGCAGACTGTGTTACTTTTTTTATGAACCTGTTACTTACATATTGAATTGTATACACACTTCAAAAAATTCAAGAAATTTTCAAAGTTTCACATTTCAAGAAGTGTGTGTGTGTGTGTGTGTGTGTGTGTGTGTGTGTGTGTGTGTAAAAATAAGTACAGACTGCAAGAGGAAGGTAAATGATATGCTAAAAGTGTCATGTCATGCCTTCAGTCTTCCAAAAAAGAGAAAAAAAGGTTTTGATATTGTAGTCGGGCTAAAAAATAAAGAGAAAAGGGAACTGTTGCCACATACACACCAGGCTGTAAAGGGTTACGTTTTTTCCATTTGGGGTATTTCATCTTTTTTGAAATCACAGAAGCTCAAAAGCAAAAACAAACATAAAAAATTCTCAAAAAAGTAGAAGACACAGACGACCACTTTCATCTCCCCCAAAAAAGAAACCCTCTTCTCAAGACTTCATTGTCTGGGCTGCCCTTCAAAGCCCAGATGCGGTTGTTTCCCGTCCACTGACACTCATATAAATGGCCTTATTATCTCCCATTGGGGCGGGGGAACCTGGCATGGCCCGGTCCAATGAATCACGGGCGCGCCCCCGCTCCACTGGCCCGGCTCCAGCGCTTGTTTTCTCATTAGGGGCCGGCTCCTGCACGCGCCTCGCCGACAATAACTCACCTGGATTAAAAGCCCCAAACCCGCGCCTGAGTGGCAGCGCGGCCGGCTAATGAGGTGCGTTTGGGTAAACTGTTGACAGAGCTTTTGGTGGAAGGAGGAGGGGCCACCGTTAATTTGCCTTTGCCTGTGACGGCCGGCTGAGGGGTGGGATGAAGGGGAAGCAGATGAAGATGGATCCACTAGCTGGGTCCCTGGGAAACTTCTGCATTAGTGCATGACAACCTGAAATGCTCTTGTCACACGATGAGCGTGTGATTTGCCCACGGGGCACTTAGCGGGGGAACGAGAAGCCGTCAGGATGACAGATTGCAGAATAAGAAGGACTTGGGTGGGGGGGTGTGCAGGTTGTGGGGGGGCAGAAATGAGAAATGAACATTTGGTTGCGGTAGCGACCACAGTGGGTGACAGTTATGTGATATGCTCATGTCAGTTTAATAATTCTGTCATGGGACGAGCTGAAGGGAGAGGGTGGGGTATTTTTAGTCATATATGCACTATATGAGAAGTCATTAACTTCATATGGGACTGTAGTTTGCGTGTGGGCTTGATGTGACCCTGGCTAATGTATGTGGTGGGTTCAGGGTCAGCACTCATAATTTGTGGCCTACATCTTTCTTCTATTAAGGCGTTTCTCCCTCTGTATTTCTAAAAACACCTTTCTTTAAGGGGAACCTTAAGCAGTATCTACTTCTCTCTTTGTCCTTTTTCATTTTTTGACATAATTCAAAAAACACCAGTTGCCCTTTACATTGTATGACATTTTAAAGGTGAATGTGTCCAGAGAAACTTTAACTTTACTTTAACTTACTTTAAAGGTTCAGAGTATTTTCCTTCTCCTGTAGAGTCACCATTTTGGACACAGAAGAACTTTGTCCAACAACAGCACATGTGGAAATACACTGGCCTCTCCATTAAGTGCACCTCCTTGTATCTACGCTCCATTTTATCAGCTCTTCTTACCACATAGGTCACTAGGTAGTTCTACAAACTGTAGTCCATCTGTTTCTGTTCATAATATGTTAGCCCCCTTTACCCTGTTCTTCACGCGGTGGTGTGCTGTGTTGGTGCAAGTGGATCAGACATAGCAGTGTTGTTGGAGTATATATACACTACATGGACAAAAGTATTGGGACACCTACACATCACTCCTCCAGAAGCTTTTATGACTCCCATTCTAAATCTATAGGCATTTATATGTAGTTGGTCCCCCTTTGCAGCTCTAACAGCTTCTACTCTTCTGGGAAGCTTCCTACAAGATGTTGGAGAGAGTCTGGTGGAATTTCTGCCCATTCATCCAGAAGAGCATTTGTGAGGTCAGACACTGATGTTGGACGAGAGGGTCTGGCTCACAATCTCCGTTCTAGTTCATCCCAAAGGTGTTGGATGGGGTTGAGGTCAGGGCTCTGTGAGGGTCAGTCAAGTTCTTCCACACCAAACTCACCCAGTCAGGCCTTTATGGATCTGCTTTGGTCACTGGGGCTCAGCCATGCTGGAACAGGAAAGGTTCTTCCCCAAACTGTTCCACAAAGCTGAAAGCGACAATTGTTCAAAAAAAACTTGTTCTGCTGAAGCATTAAGATTTACCTTCACTGGAACTAAGGGTTCTAGACCAACCCCTGAAAAACAGTCCCATATCATCATCCCTCCTCCACCAAACTCTACAGCTGGCACAGTGCGGTCAGGCAGGTAACGTTCTCCTGGCATTCGCCAAACCCAGACTCGTCCATCAGACTGACAGATAGAGAAGCTGATTCATCACTCCAGAGAATACGTTTCACTGCTCCAGAGTCCAGTGGCGGCGCTTTACACCCCTCCATCTGACACTTGGCATTGCACATAGTGATCTGTTGCACCTGTAGTCTATGGACAATTATCACAGACAGTAACTTTAACACATTTCACTGTACTTAGTAAAAGGATAAAAAAGGACAGAAAACCACCGAAAACACACTTAGAGGCTATTGGGCAGCCACTGAAACAAAGATTTTAAAAAGCTGAGTCAAGATTCTTTTATAAGTGCAGGAAAATGCATCAAAGATGCTGCCTGTGGTAACTGACCACATGTTACAGATATAGCGGACCGAGATTACATTGAAAAATGCTGGAATATTCCTGGAATTTCCTTTCTGTTTTAGGCATCACATTTTAAAGGCACCCTATCCAACATTTTCCTTGTATTTTATTTTTCACCTTGATTATAATCTATAGTATAAATTTATAACGTTTGTGTGGTTTTATGTAACAAAACATCATAATTCATTTTTATTTGACTATTTTTCAACCACTCTTTATCCATTAGAATTAATCAGGCTGTTTTTGTTACTGTGCTTTTAAGGCTGATATCTGTGAATTATCTGTTATCCATGCTGAGACACTTCCTATGGCTGCAGTATGAATGGGCAGAGCTAAAGTACTGCAGGTTTAAAAGGTGAATATATGTAAATCTGTATTCTGTGTATCATGTTTTCTGAGAGTAAGTGAGTGAGTGAGTGAGTGAGTCAGTCAGTGAGTGAGTGAGTGAGTAAATGAGTAAGTGAGTAAGTGAGTGAGTATGTCAGTGAGTGAGTGAGTGAGTGAGTGTGTGAGTGAGTGTGTGAGAGGGTGAGTGAGTGAATGAATGAATGAGTGAGTAAGTGTGTGAGTGAGTGAGGACGTGAGTGGGTGAGTGAGTGAGTGAGTGAATGGGTGAGTGAATGAGTGAGTGAGTGGGTGAGTGAGTAAGTGAGTGAGTGTGTGAGTGAGTAAGTGAGTGTGTAAGAGGGTGAGTGAGTGAGTCAGTGAGTGAATGGGTGAGTGAGTGAGTGAGTGAGTAAGTGAGTGAGTGTGTGAGTGAGTAAGTGAGCGTGCGAGTGGGTGAGTGAGTGAGTGAGTGAATGAATGAGTGAGTAAGTGTGTGAGTGAGTGAGGACGTGAGTGTGTGAGTGAGTGAGTGAGTGAATGAGTGAGTGAATGAGTGAGTGAGTGAATGAGAAAGTGAGTGAGTGAGTGTGTGAGTGAGTGAGTGAGTGAGTGAGTGAGAAAGTGAGTGAGTCAGTCAGTGAGTGAGTGAGTAAGTGAGTGAGTGAGTGAATGAGTCTGTGAGTGAGTGAGTGAGTGAGTGAATGAGTGTGTGAGTGAGTGTGTAAGTGAGTGAGTGAGTGAGCGAATGAGTGTGTGAGTGAGTGAATGAGTGAGTGAGTGAATGAGTGTGTGAGTGAGTGTGTAAGTGAGTGAGTAAGTGACTGACTGAGTGAGTGAGTAAGTGAGTGTGTTAGTGGGTGAGTGAGTGAGTGAGTGAGTGAGTAAGTGAGTAAGTGAGTGAGTGAGTGAGTGTGTGAGTGAGTGAGTGAGTGAGTGAGTGAGTGAGTGAGTGAGTAAGTGAGTGAGTGAGTGAGTGAGTGTGTGAGCGAATGAGTGTGTGAGTGAGTGAGTGTGTGAGTGAGTGTGTAAGTGAGTGAGTAAGTGACTGACTGAGTGAGTGAGTAAGTGAGTGTGTTAGTGGGTGAGTGAGTGAGTGAGTGAGTGAGTGAGTGTGTGAGTGAGTGAGTGAGTAAGTGGGTGAGTAAGTGGGTGAGCGAGTGAATGAGTGAGTGAGTGAATGAGTGAGTAAGTGTGTGAGTGAGTGAGTTAGTGAGTGTGTGAGTGAGTGTGTGAGTGAGTGAGTAAGTGGGTGAGTGAGTGAGTGAGTGTGTGAGCGAATGAGTGTGTGAGTGAGTGAGTGTGTGAGTGAGTGTGTAAGTGAGTGAGTAAGTGACTGACTGAGTGAGTGAGTAAGTGAGTGTGTTAGTGGGTGAGTGAGTGAGTGAGTGAGTAAGTGAGTGAGTGAGTGTGTGAGTGAGTGAATGAGTGAGTGAGTGAGTGAGTAAGTGGGTGAGCGAGTGAATGAGTGAGTGAGTGAATGAGTGAGTAAGTGTGTGAGTGAGTGAGTTAGTGAGTGTGTGAGTGAGTGTGTGAGTGAGTGAGTAAGTGGGTGAGTGAGTGAGTTAGTGAGTGTGTGAGTGAGTGTGTGAGTGAGTGAGTAAGTGGGTGAGTGAGTGACTGAGTGAGTGTGTAAGTGAGTGAGTGAGTGAACGGGTGAGTGAGTGAGTGAGTGAGTGAGTGAGTGAGTGAGTGAGTGAGTAAGTGGGTGAATGAGTGAGTGAGTGAGTGTGTGAGTGAGTGAGTGAGTGAGTGAATGAGTGAGTGAGTGTGTGAGTGAGTGAGTTAGTGAGTGTGTGAGTGAGTGTGTGAGTGAGTGAGTGAGTGAGTGTGTAAGTGAGTGAGTGAGTGAACGGGTGAGTGAGTGGGTGAGTGAGTGGGTGAGTGAGTAAGTGAGTGTGTGAGTGAGTAAGTGAGTGTGTGAGAGGGTGAATGGGTGAGTGAGTGAGTGAGTTAAGTGAGTAAATGAGTGAGTGAGTGAGTGAATGAGTGAATGAGTGTGTAAGTGAGTGAGTGAGTGAATGGGTGAGACAGTGAGTGAGTGAGTGGGTGAGTGAGTAAGTGAGTGTGTGAGAGGGTGAGTGAGTGAGTCAGTGAGTGAATGGGTGAGTGAGTGAGTGAGTGAGTGAGTGTGTGAGTGAGTGGGTGAGTGGGTGAGTGAGTGAGTGAGTGGGTGAGTAAGTGAGTGAGTAAGTGAATGAGAAAGTGAGTGTGAGTGAGTGAGTGAGTAAGTGGGTGAGTGAGTGAATGAGTGAGTGAGTGAGTAAGTGAGTGTGTGAGTGAGTGAGTGAATGAGTGAGTGAGTAAGTGAGTGAGTATGTGAGTCAGTGAGTATGTGAGTGAGTGAGTGAGTGAGAGGGTGAGTGAGTGAGTGAGTGAGTGAGTGAATGGGTGCGTGAGTGAGTGAGTAAGTGAGTGAGCGTGTGAGTGAGTAAGTGAGTGTGTGAGTGAGTGAGTGAGTGAGTGAATGAGTGAGTGAGTGGGTGAGTAAGTGAGTGAGTGAGTGAGTGAGTAAGTGAGTGAGTGAGTGAGTGAGTGAGTGAATGAGTGAGTGAGTGAGTGTGTAAGTGAGTGAGTAAGTGGGTGAGTGAGTGAGTGAGTGAGTAAGTGAGTGAATGAGTGAGTGTGTGAGTGAGTGAGTGAGTGTGTGAGTGAGTGAGTGAGTAAGTGGGTGAGTGAGTGAATGAGTGAGTGAGTGAGTAAGTGAGTGTGTGAGTGAGTGAGTGAATGAGTGAGTGAGTAAGTGAGTGAGTATGTGAGTGAGTGAGTATGTGAGTGAGTGAGTGAGTGAGTGAGAGGGTGAGTGAGTGAGTCAGTGAGTGAGTGGGTGAGTGAGTGAGTGAGTGAGTGAGTGAGTGAGTCAGTGACTGAATGTGTGAGTGAGTGAGTAAGTGAGTGAGCGTGTGAGTGAGTAAGTGAGTGAGTGAATGAGTGAGTGAGTGTGTGAGTGGGTGAGTAAGTGCGTGAGTGAGTGAGTGAGTGAGTGAATGAGTGAGTGAGTGAGTGAGTGAATGAGTGAGTGTGTGAGTGAGTGAGTGAGTGAGTGAGTGAGTGATTGAGTAAGTGAGTGAGTGATTGAGTAAGTGAGTGAGTGAGTGAGTGAGTGATTGAGTAAGTGAGTGAATGAGTGAGTATTAATGTATGTTTTAATCACAAATGTAATCACTGTACAGCTGTTTGTTCTGAATACTTTATCAGCTAACTGTCAGTGACTAAGTTAAGAGAATTTAACTAGTTAGCGAAGTGATCTTAACATCGTTCTATGTTGTTCTTTATCATTAAAATGATTTTTAGCACATACAGTGACCCAGACGAAGTTTAGCCTACATTAGAGCCGGTATAGTTCTAGAGTTATCCTCCTTATACAGAACAACACTTTCCCACCATTTCTTAATCTAACAGTTCACACTAATTTACTCCCAGCACCGTTCTCACCGCAGGTTTGTTCTGAGAAGCTCCTCGCCTGATGGAGGAAGGAGACCATTGTGATTGGCTGAAAGGCATGTCAATCAACATTTTGCTAATTATTTCCACCCCAGCAGCAGTAGACTGGTATTAGAGTATCTACAACCTTTAAAAAGTCATCCTTTAATAAAAGGGTCCTGTGGTGAAGGCAATGATTATACACCATTGACATTATGCCACAAATGGTTCTTTGCCATAGAAGAACCACTTTTGGTTCCATAAAGAACAGATCTCGTTTGTAAATAAGAACTGAGAATGTGAAGAACCTTTGTAAAGTTTAAAGAACCTCCACATAATGCAGGGTTCTTTACCAATTCAAGGGTTCTTCTAAAACCTTTACATTATGTGGAGGTTTTTCAACTTTAAAATGGTTCTT
Source organism: Colossoma macropomum (assembly GCF_904425465.1). Lineage (NCBI taxonomy): Eukaryota > Metazoa > Chordata > Actinopteri > Characiformes > Serrasalmidae > Colossoma > Colossoma macropomum. Next base: position 2,346,248 of record NW_023494803.1, read on the forward strand.
TAGATTTACACATATCAAGTTGTTCTGAAGTTCCAGGAAACCAAAAGTGATTATATATGGCATCAAACAAAGAGCTCTTTTTGCCAACTTTGGTTTTTAGAGTGTATATACAATCATGACCACTCAAAGAACCCACTGAACACTTAAATGTTTCTTTGCATGGCTAAATGGTTCTCTTCTAAAGTGTAGAACCTGTAACACCAAAATTGTTCTACTATAGTCAAAGATCCTTTTTAGGCACAATGTAGGACACAATTATACCTACTTTGTCTTGAGTTCCATTAGATGTTATGAAGCCCTAAAATAGATAGAAAAAATTTTTTTTTCTTGTTCATAAAACACCGAGAAGGAGAAGTTGGTTCAACACAGCTATTCAGGTGTGATACACTTTTTGTCCAGCAGATGGTGATAAAGGACTCTTGGGTTTGTCTACCTGAAGCCACTGAATGAGCGCTACAACAAACTGAATGGATTTGGATACAGGTGTGTGGTAAGGTTATATCTGTAATGGTGTAGTGTATAATAAGGTTGTATCTGTAATGGTGTAGTGTATAATAAGGTTATATCTGTAATGGTGTAGTGTATAGTAAGGTTATATCTGTAATGGTGTAGTGTATAATAAGGTTGTATCTGTAATGGTGTAGTGTATAATAAGGTTATACCTGTAATGGTGTAGTGTATAATAAGGTTGTATCTGTAATGGTGTAGTGTATAGTAAGGTTATATCTGTAATGGTGTAGTGTATAATAAGGTTGTATCTGTAATGGTGTAGTGTATAGTAAGGTTGTATCTGTAATGGTGTAGTGTATAATAAGGTTATATCTGTAATGGTGTAGTGTATAATAAGGTTATATCTGTAATGGTGTAGTGTATAGTAAGGTTATATCTGTAATGGTGTAGTGTATAATAAGGTTATATCTGTAATGGTGTAGTGTATAATAAGGTTATATCTGTAATGGTGTAGTGTATAGTAAGGTTATATCTGTAATGGTGTATAACCACAGTCCGTTAATTAGGGTGAATTCCGCGCTAAAGGCTAAGGAGACTGGTTTGGTCAGTGAGGACCGCTGAGAGAAGCGCTGGCCAGGCGGAGGAGGGCTGGGTGAGCCCTAACTCGGGTTGACGCCTCTGTGTTTGGCGGTTCTCTGGCGGGCGAGACCATCTCCTCTGTGAAGGGGGGGGATGGGGGGGTGAGGGGGGGGGGTCCCGTTAGCGCTGACACTTCGCCCGAAGGTCGACTAGTCCGAACATCGTATCGAGGCTGAGACGCGGCGGGACGCTCAGAGCCGGCGATGCGAGTCACAGCCTTCAGGAGGTTCTGCGGTAAATCTCCCAGGAGCGTCTGAGCGGGATTTCGGTTAATCTGAGGTGAGTCGTGTTTGGGGTGAGTTGTGTTTGGGGTGAGTCGTGTTCGTCTTTTCTGGGTTTGAACTGTTGCTGGTCCTTCGTGTTCCTGATGACCGCAGACGGGGAGGCTTTAAACCCGCGCTGCGTCCTAAACTCGCTGTGCCGTTTTGTTTATTTTGCCCTTTTAAAACTGGCCTTTGACTTTATTTAGACCGAGTTAAAGTTACAGTTTTGCTGTAGACGGATTTTAAATGGACTGCGCTGAATGACGCTGTGGCTGCACTATCGATTAACGTTACTCCATACGGTGTAGTTTGATTTGAACTTAATACAAAACTGATAAGCGGCTTTATTCATACTGTCATTCCTGAACGAATTCCTACGAATTACTGAATCACAATAGCCTTAAATATTATTATGACTAAAGTTTTATTACACACCTCTATAACCTAAAAATAGCTCCATTAGTTTGCATTGAAGTCCATGTAGTTACTTAATAATAAGCCTTAATATGAAAAAACACAGAATGCATTTGTGCTGCATTAAATATGTGACTGGTGTGATTAAAGACAAATCAGATGATTAAAAATGACATGAATGAAATCTTTCAGCCCAGTTTGATGTGAAATGCGCTGTAGAGAAACTAAAGGACTCTGATTTTTATTACAGTGGTGCTGATAGGAACCAGGAGTCGCAATGTCTACAGCTGTTTCCATTTTATTTAGTATCTAAAATGACCAGTGAACCTACACGTGTCTTCTGAGTTCTTATAACGTAGATAGTGGTAATGAAGTGGAAAATCAGGAAAAATATGTTATATTTCTTTCATGTTATAGGTTTCAGTAAGAGCTTGTTGGGGCATTAAGCTCCTCAGACTGTTTCTCTGTAATGGAGCATTTCACATCCAAACACTCATGATGTCGGTGTGTGATTTCAAAGGTTTGGTTTCCTCACTGTAAGTGGACATAGGTGCAAGTGTTTGTTCATCAGGTTTTTTTTCAGTCTTTCCCTCTACAGACAACATTTACAAACCTAGATAATCTTATCTTTCGGGCTGCTTCCAAGGACGAACCACTGGCTGATCTCCATAGTCAGAAATAGCCTCCAACTGTATCACCAACACTAATCAACACTAGACCAGCCTGTAAGATCAGCCTGTGGATCACACCTTTTATTTGCCAAGAAGAGATTTAAATCAGCTCTAACATTAACGTTAAAGTTTCTGAAAGTTTATGGAACAAATTAGGACAAAATGTCTGCATAATTCAGTCATTCACAGTGGTTTGATATGAAATGATTAATCGTAGAGAAACCTTCGACTGACCTACTTTACACTGGTAGTGGGAGGAAACAGGGGTTTCTGTCTACAATGTAAATAAAGCCCTTTTATTTACTGTCCACAGTGACCAGTGAACATACATGTCTTCTGAGATTTTATATGTAATGTTTATAAAAGTGAAATAGGGATAAATTCAAGTTCTTTGGGGACTGTTTTGCCTTACAACATCCTGTATGTACCTCTCCACTATCAATGGGTTTTAAAAATATGTTTCATGCTGAAACCGTATCTCAAACAACATCTTCCACATCAGGCGGCAAATTCAGATCTAATTCATGTGTGAACTTTTTAGACATCTGGTTCCCATCAGCGCTGCAATTGTGACTTAGTAGGTTTCTCTGGAATTCAAATCACTCTGAATGAGTTTGTTTACATCGCAATCGTTTAATTGTGCAGAAATTTTGTAATTCCCCATAATATTTGGCTGGACAAGCCTGCTGAAATGCTTACATCACCCACTTTATTTCACTTGGAAAAGGTGTGTTTAGAACTGCGCTAGGACAGACTAATTAGCATACCGTATGACCAGTGTTAATCAGGTGGTTCAGTGCCTTATTAGATTTTAATATCTCAAAATAAAAGCCAGTTTCTTGTCACTAAGTCCTTTCCATTGCTTTACATTCTGTGTGGAAGTAATTACTGTAAAGTATTTGCTTTTCCTAAAGACTCAGGAAGGCGTACTCTCATCCAGGCTCTATGAAATATTGATCACCTCGGTTGAGATCCCTAAACTTTGCTTTGCACACAGACTGCTCCAAAGGAGTCTGTATTCACACTCTTGTACCAAACTAGAGGCTCCTGTTTCTCAGGAAGCCTGAAATGAGAATTCAGAAGGGTCATTTAACCAGTGGAAGTGGAGACAGGCTCAGAGGGAAGTAGCAGTGGATGTCCACAACACTTTGACCTCAATCTAAAAAGTACTAGAAGATGGAGTGAACGGAGACTTTCTGAAGCGCAGGATTAACTGACAATGCTGAAATCCTAAAAGGCGAGAGACTCTAACGTAGTGCTTAAGTGATCTTAGTCAGCTAGACGTGCTGTTCACAACTGTAAATTATACATTTACATTAATGTCAAAGGGAATAATCTGCTGATTACTCATTTTTTTAAAAAGGCTAAACAATAAACTGATTAGTGGCAAACCATACAAAGACTTTCAAAGATTCAGAAATATTTTATTGCAAAGATAAACTAGAAAAACTTTACGACCTAATATAAAAATATCCATCAAGCTGTTATTCTCACTGCAAGGAAGACCAGCAAGAGAACTCTTTTCACTGCTACCTAAATCATTAAGGTGGTAACAAAGTCTGTCAAGCCGGTTTGGGGAAAATGGTTCATTGTAGAGAAGCTCATTGACTCTAACTTTTTTACAGTTGTGGTCATAGTAACCATAGTAACCATGTCTACAACACAGATATACTCATTTAGTTTACTATCAAGAGCAACCAATGAGCGCACACGTCCTCTGAGTTTTAATATGTAATGTTGATAACAGTAAAATAAAAGGTAGATCTGTAAAAAGGTGCTCTTTAGGTTCTCTTTTGCTTTATAATGCCCTGCGTGTGTCTTTAACTTTAAAAATTAATTTGAGACCAAAACAATGTCGAAACTATCGTAAAACAATGTCTCAGGGATCAGGTCCCATTTTCATAACCATTTTATGTAATAGCCGTCTGTGGGGCACTTTTCTGAGGCATTAAACGCTTCAGACGTCTGGTTCCTATCACCACCACTGTGAACAATTCTGTTTAGATAAGTTTTAGAACAGAGCATTTAATGTCAAACCACTCTGAATGACTTTCTTCATTTCATGTTTACATCAATTAGATTATGCATTATGAAAGACTGAAAAATTAGTATAATTCTATTTTGAATATGCATTATCATGCAAACTATTGAAGATAAATTTGATTGTCTCCAATAAAATTGATAATCTCCAATAAATTAATAAAAGTTGAATGTTGCAGCCCTGCTTGTCCCGCGGGGTTTAAATGGGCCGACTGATGAAAGCTGTAGATCAGCTGGTGTTGTTGAAGCCTGTGTGCTGATGTTCTCAGGGAGAGGACAATTGTGTCTCAGACAGGTGGTCAGTGCAGAGGGCTTTCAGGACGGCAAGACCTACTTAAGAATGTGACACCCACTCCACCATCACATCACATGACAAGCTCCATTTCTCTCTCTGTCTCTCTGTCTCTCTCTCCGTCTGTCTCTCATCTCCTCCCGACTGATATTGAAGAGTCCTTACAGGGCGTAAGGTTCCAGGCGTTTGGTACGTGTCCACAAACACAAGCCTTTCTCTGTCACTGTCTGTTCAGCCTCATGCTTTGCCATTTGCTGACGCCACACAAAATCCTCCCCAAAGGGCAGCACTTATCTCCGTGTGGAGGAGGGGGCAGGGCGCTGGGAGAGATGCAGTTGGACTGAATACAACTGGCCTGCCCTGAAATGTGATCATTCTGCCAGGGTGCAGGGGCCAGAGGTCGAAGGTGACTAGAAGAATGGAGCTGGGCTATCTCCTCGGCCTGAGGAGCTTCTTTGTGCGCATTGAGCTGCTGGCTGGACCATGCCAGAGCACATCAAAGCTCTGCCCAAACATTGTTATCTGGAGCTGACCTTTGACGTCTTGCTTCGTACTGGGCCTTATAGTGCTGTGTGTCTGGGGGGGTTAGGAGGGGCAGCAGGTAGTGGTCTACAGAAAGGTCCTCTTTCTTCTACAGCACATTAGCACAGTTCCCGAAGAAGTTTCTGGCTTTTCCACTGCACTGTTTTGTATTTTCAGAGGTTGATGTGAAGACCCTCAAATGACCGTTCGCTCTCTCTCTTTCTCTCTCTCTCTGCTTTTCTGTCTTTTGTATACTCTTTTTTATTGTTCGTCTGGAGCAGAGGATGAGCCAGCCCAGCCCCCGCACTCACACACCTACCTCCTGGGGTAAAAAGTCTTAAAAGCTGACCACCCCCCTCTCAGCTCTTTTGTAGGAGGGCAGTGAAAGTAACAGTTTTTGGAGGGCTTGGGGCAGACCCTCGGGTGGTCATTTTTAGACAGTGTCCTAGAAGATTTTAGTGCCAAACAGCAATAAAGGTCCACAGTGAAGCTGACAAAAGATACAGTACTGTGCAAAAGTCAAGAAAATTATAAAACTGTTTATCTTAGCAGTAAAATTGTTTTTGCCTGAAAAAAGAAACACTATGAAACACTTAAAAATACATACATACATAAAAAAAGCAAGAGGTGAGTGTTTATAAAAAAACAGTTATTAGCATGTTGGTTAGAAAAAGACATGCAGAAATGAAGACATGCAGAAGTGTGGCATTTGACTAGGGGCGCCCAAACTTTTGCACATGACTGTATCACAAGTATCAGATGATATTTAAGTTTACATGGATAATGTAATGAATCTATGCGTACTTAGTTTGTATTAGAGATGCCACGATACTAGTGTTTCAATACTGATTCCGATATGAAACTTTAGTATCGGCCGATACTGTAACAAAGCTGATATTAAAACGTCTGAGTTGTACAGTGAACCCTTTCTCAGTGGAGAGGTACGTGCAAGTCAAAGTAGTCCCCGAAGTAGTCTGCATATTTATCACTATTTTACCATCATCAACATTACAAATAAAACCTCAGAAGACACGTTTACATTTTGAAACAAAATTATTATATTTGAAATAAGAATGTGAGCTATTTCAGGATAGATGTGTTACAA
>NW_023494803.1:2360143-2512214 GCF_904425465.1 Colossoma macropomum
TTACTTAGAACAATGACTATGAGGTGAAAGTGCAAGAGCTAACAAAAGGTTCTAGATCTGTTCTTTACACTTTGTCAGCTTTAATATGATATCTATTCTTCCTTTATTTATACTGTTCCTCTATTCCTCCTGTTTTAGCTGACCAGTAATTTTTGACAGCTGGTGCCTTAGTTGTGTCTGGGTCAGCTGTCTGGAACTTCACTGTTAGTTCATGCACACGAGCCAGTAGAGCATCTAGAGTTGATGGTTGTTGAGGCTTTTGAATGTGAAATTTGTTGATGTTGTCTTGACCAGTGAGGTGTCCATGCCAATAAGTCAAAACAGGTCAACACAACTTTTTAGTACATTATTAAAATCAGGAATTTGCTAGGAAAAGAAGATCATAGTTTTGGGTGATTTTTCAATACTTGAAGGAAAATCTGAACAAAAAGGCCTCAAAATACACAACAACTAAAAATGGGCGCATTACTTGCCTGGAAAGCACATCACTAAGCAAGATACCCAGATACTCTAGTGCATTTCAATCAGCTCACAACCTTAGTAGTTATCTGTTTTTCTAACCAGGCCACATGGAAAATGAAGAGGAGGATGATGAGGATGGCTCAGAGTCCAACAGCCCTCCTATTCCATACCAGATGAAACCTCCCCCTGAAGGTTCCTGCACTACCGATGGTAAGAGGAGCTGCACAAAATATTCTAGATGTGATGTCATCATACAATTGACCTCTACTTTTCAACACTTGCAGTACTTTTAATTGTTTATTTATGTAAACAACCTCCATGTTGTTTACTTGAACACTGCTACATAACATTGACATAATCATGCCATAAACATGTCATGGCTGACATAATATACTGATTATATCAGGTCATGTCCAGTTATATAACAGCGCCATGTTACCATTACTGGTAATTGTCATAAGAGTCATAACAAGTGTTATAATATTTGATGTTATGAAGACTAACTACAGTACACAGCAGCATTTTACATGATATAAGCTGTCATGACATCTAGCATTGTGTCATCTTTCATTACAGTTATTGGTATTGGCACTAACACGACACTGTTATTGAACAAAATCTGTCATGTTACCATATGACATCATATGACATCTGCCATGACATGTTATGGCACAGTTATGCAGTGGTGGACAGTAACGAAGTAAATGTAGTTCGTTGCTGTACTTAAGGAGTTTTTCGTGTATCTGTACTTTACTGAGGTTTTTCCATTTTGGGCGACTTTTTCCTTTCACTCCACTACATTTCAAAGTCAGATCTTACTTTTTACTCCACTACATTCTGAGAAATCTGTCGTTCCTTTTGGTTTATGTGTGTATAAAAACGTAACGTCAAAACGAAAGAAGTGCGAAGCAAAAACACCAATCAGGGCACAGCGGTCACTTTGTTTTGAGCTTGTTTTGACCTGTTGGTCATACCGACCCAGTGCAGCACACGGTTCAACATCAGTGCAGCAGCGTAAAATTTTGGGAGAGTCTATTCAACATAAATGATGAACTAACCTAACTTTGTGTAAACAGACCACAATATAGAAATATGTACACATATGCAGTTGTGACTGACGGGTCTTTATTCTGAATTTATACAAACAGTATTTCATTTTATAGTAAATTTGTTTTGGCTAGTTTATGTTTATGAACAGAGACCTACAGATGCAGTTTAGTAAAGGAAACTCATTTGTGAATCTGAGTTTAAAGTTTTTATTAAAATTAAACTTGTAACTAACTTTCAAATAAATCTTAAACTGAAACTTTGCTTGTTTGTAAAAAGTGATTTCAGAGCCACTCAGTTCTACCTGATGGAAACTGTTTGCCTTCAGTGTTTTGTGTTTATGATAATTTTAATAGACATCAGCGTCACTAATTAATGACATTCTATTAAAAGACTGGTTTACCAAGAGAGACACTGGAGTATTTTCACCTAAAATGAGTCGATTCTTGTTACAACAATGATAATAGGACATTTAGAGTCATAATTAATCTTTTAGTACTTTTACTTTCGATACTTAAGTACATTTGAAGTCAAATACTTTTGTACTTTTACTCAAGTGGAGCTCTAAAGGGAGGAACTTCTACTTTTACTGGAGTAATATTTTACCTTGGGTATCTCTACTTTAACTCAAGTACATGGTTTGTGTACTTCATCCACCACTGCAGTTATGTAACTACGTACATAACGTCAGTGTTACGTAGCAGAGTTGAAGTAAAGTGTTACCAACTTGTTGTGTGACAGTAAAAGTTCAGTTAGTAGTATTCAGTCAGACAGTAATGAGTGTTTGTTACTTTTTGCCATTGTAGTTTATAATTATACAACACTTAGGGGCAGGTTTACTAATATTTTACCATTACAAACTCCATTTTGCCAATAAAAGTAATTCACTCATAATTCACTGATAATCAGACGTGGTTGTTGCTCCTGTGTGCTTTTGCCTCATTGCATATACATTTGTGTTTCCCTCTCAAAGCACAAAATGCCTAGAGGAGTTTATCATATTGAAGCACCTATTCTGATTTAAACAGACTGACAGTAACTATAGACTGTGTGTTATTTAATGCACGAGAAAAGGTTGCCTTATTTTTGGAGCTTACATCACATACTTTCTTGACGAGTAATAATTCAGAGTCATGATTTCGACTGAGTTATGTTACCTGCCTGTGTTCATTTGAATGGAAGTTCTTGGTAGATAATATGCTAAATTGGCCACCACCATGAGCACAAAGTGTTGCTAGGCTGTTGGTAGTTAGCACCACTCTTAGTAAAGCTGCCCCTTAATATCAGAATTGAAATCAAAATTCTGGTGAAAACCTTATTGCAGAATTTCACAGTATTCCTGTTACATGAGAATCATGCATTTGTAGTTATAACAGCATTAGTTATTGTACGCTGTTGACGAGTCTGAGATGCTAATGAAAAGTGTTGCTACACTGTGTATTAGGTAATTAGTAAGTTACTATGTTCGTATTAGATTAATTACAGTTATGAATAAGTGCTGCTCCAGTATTTCAGTAATACATAAATAAATTACCAAATGTAAAAGCTCATTATTTTGTGCCGTTCTGATTAGATCCTCTGTAACTTTCCGCATGTCTCTGCTTAGGATTCTGTCAGGCCGGCAAAGACCTGCGACTGGCCTCTATAGCAACTGAATGCCTGGACGTGCCACCAGGATTTCTACTGGTTGGAGCCAAATCACCCAGTATACCCGACCACATACTGGTGTGCGCAGTGGACCGGCGCTTTCTCCCAGATGAATGTGGGCGTAACGCACTTTTAGGTCAGAACTACTAAAGTTATGTTGAGTTTGTTTCAATGTTTTGTTTGAGTTGTTGAGCTCATCACTACAAAAAGCAGCATTTTGTCAGTGAAGTACTGAATAAATACCAGCCTGCTTACAGCACTATGCAGAAGTCAGAGACCCCCTTCATTTATTTTTAATTCATTAATCTTCAGTCAGAATGGCTACTAAGTATGAGTTCATTTTTCATGTGATATTTCTGAGATATAAGATATCAGCTTACATAAGGAAGGAAAATCTTATAGGAAAAAAGTGAAAATAACAGGAGTTTTCAAAACAGGAGCTGATCAGCCAAGTTGGCTGACCGACTGCATTTGAGGTTAGTGAAATATCGTGTAAAACTGATTTTTTTGCTGAGCTATTCACTCTTCACTGTTGAGACAAAAGAGAAAATCTGTCTGTCCTTCCACTGTAAGATGACAGCTTAAGGCTATGGGTCTGAAAGAATGTGAAGTTGTCGAGAAGCCCTTACTTAGAAAAGGAAGTAGACAAGAAAAGAAAGAAAAGAAGAAAAAAGAAAAAAAAAGAAGCTGCCGGTCTTCCCAGAACAATGAACTGTCCAGAGTAATCCCTATTACTGTTTGGGATTACTTGGATTGTGAGAAGCAGAAAGTGCAACCAATTTCCAAACCTGAAACCAAGCCTCCTGAAAAGAATGGAAGCTGTAATAAAGGCTAAGACTGAACTCACTGACTAGTGATACCTTTGATGTTTAGGTGTTGAGGCTAATTTTCTGTAAATATATGTTTTCAACTTTAGTTATTAACGCTGAAATTTTATGGCCGTTTTGACTATATAATAAGTGAATGAAGGGTGGTCTCTGACTTTTGCACAGTACTGGCAAAGATCCAATGGCACATATGAATAGTTTAAGTAAACTGGTTTTGTTGATTGATTATATTACTTCTTTGCTCAGTCATTTAGTTATGTAACCTAATTTTCAGTGCACTCTCGGGTTTTTAAATTGAGAAAATTGAGGGCCTGTTAAACAAAGAACAGCAGATGGAAAGAGAGTGAGGAGCTTCCTGTCTAGAGCAGGACAAACAGCTGGGTCAGGCCACCCTAGCCCAGTGCAGGCAAACCTGCGCTTATCATGGAGCCGTTTTTAGCTCTTCAATTATGGTTTCTGTGGCGTTCACATCAGCTCTGCACCAGCCGTGACTATGGAAACTGGGCTTCTCTCACAGCAAACTGCATTTCAGCTGATTTCCACTTTGTTCTCTCGAGCACTCAGATAGAAGATACACCACCAGAGATTACACAGCGGTTCGGACAGGAGTATCTCTTCAGCTTGCTGGATCTGAACTAACGTCTTTTTTTTGTTCAGGGTTCTTGGGGAACTGCATGGGCTGTGGCGAAAAGAGCTTCCGTTACTTCACGGAATTCTCCAACCACATCAACCTGAAGCTGACCACGCAGCCCAAGAAGCAGAAGCACTTAAAATACCGCCTGCTCCGCAATGCCCAGGGGGTGCTGGTAAAGGGCCCACCCATCTGCTGGAAAGGAATAGGTAAACCACGCAGTGTGCAGCATGTTAAACAGCCCCTACCATGAAAAACTGAGTTTTCTGCACTTTTTTGAAGTAAAAGTGTTTTATATAGTGTAAACATTGCTAAAGTTTGAAGAGGCACTGTTAACCCTTCAGTCCATACAGCCCATATATGGAAACTAAGCTGTTTTTGAATTCATTGTTTCTGTGAGTCTCAAAAAACAGCACATTTGCATAAACCCTCCTAGTCTGCCTGCAGCATTTTAACTCTTAAAATTTTAAATCTTAAAGGCATAATAATTAAAACAGCCTGTTGAGTCCTGGTGGATAAACAGAGTTTGGAAAATGGTCATGTAGAAATGAATTATGACTGTTTTTGGTACATAAACCCACACAAATGTCATAAGTGGACAATAATGTGGGTATGTGTCTTTTAAAAGCACATTGCTGAAACCTAAATGGAAAAAAGTAAGTAAGAATTATTTAGCTATAAGTTTTAAAGTTTTAAAATCAGCTTTTTATTGAAGCACTTAAAGGAGAATTATGCCAATTATAAAATTTGCATAATTCACTCATTCAGATGTAAGTAAAGTCATTCCAAGGTTTGATGTGAAATGTGCCATTCTAGATAAACTTATGGGGTCAGGATTATTCCCAATGATGGTAACAGGAACCGAACGACAGCAGCGTTTAATGCCTCTAAAAGTTCCTCGCAGAAAGCTGTTGCATGAAATGGCTACAGATATCTGATCCTGAGACATTGTTTTATGGTAGATAAGATTAAGCTTTTGACTTAAAATATGTGTTTTTAAATCCGTCACTGGTGGAGAGGTACATGCAGGGTGTTCTAAGGCATGATAATAACCAAGGAATTTTTTCAGATTTTACAATATTGTACCATTATCAACATTACATATGGAAACTCGAAAGACACGTAGATTAACGGGTCATTTTCGATAGTATATAAAATGTCTACATTTGTGTTGTAGATGTTGCGACCCCTGGTTCCGATCACCACCACTGTAAAAAATCTAAGCTGATAAGTTTTCTGCAATGAACCATTTCACTTCAAACAACTCTGAATGACTCTGTGTGCATATCAACGATTAAAAAAATGCAGATATTAAAAAAACAAAAAGAAAATCAGTGGAATTATGTTTTTATGATGCAGCATCTAAAAGTAGGTTGTAGGGTGCGTTCAGACTTTGCAGGTTTGCTTTGATTAAAACAAACCCTGGTGCTGTTGCTCTGTTGTTGCGGTTTGCTAGATGAGAACGCTGCCATCCGAACTCTGGCACACACCAAATAGAGCGCGCCGCGCTGAGCAGATCTGTCTCGGTTCGTTTGAAATATGAAATATGACCAAAGGTGTTTGAATGGAACATATAGACAGAAAGAACCGCTGTCTCTGCTCTGCATACCTTGTTTGTTTTAACACATGCATGTGTTTTATCATCTCTTCATGAGCTCTGAATCGGTAATTATAGAACGGATCGTTTCAGTTTAAAGTAAGGGTGTTAAGAGACAAGTTTACAGCCATTATGAAATGCTTGTTATGCACAATTGACTGCATGCATAAATTATATTTATATATTATATGTATATTATATATTTATGTGCCAAATTTCACAGTTTTGTAAATGTGGTAAGCCTCTTGAGACTGTATTAATGGGTGTCACCCTGTTTAGAGTCATGCAAAATCATGATAATGCAGGGAGTCTCATGGCTTATTGCTCCTCTATAACAAGACTGATAAAACAAGACATAAATAAAACCAACAAGCCCAGACTGCACAGAGAACAGCACCAATTCAGAAAGTTCATTTATCGTCAGTTACTGTATTTCACAAAATCTGCCCAGTCAGTTGAGACTTTTTACTCGTATGACTTCGATGCTAACTATGTTTGTGTGAACACAAAGCAAACCAGAGCTAAAATGACAATGTGTTATTTTTTGCTTTAGTCCAGAGCAAAAGAACCAAACTACTATAAGCGCACGCTAACTCTTCCTCTTTTTATTTTTCAAATTAAGGCTCTAGGGTTTGAAATAATGTTGCCAATTTAAATGAGTCAAAAGGGAGAAAGTGTAAATGAAGCTGATTCCTGTGATAGCTTGGTGGTTTCTGTCATGACTAAAATATTAAGTTAGATGCCGTAGACCAGGATTGCACAACTCCAGTCCTGGAGGGCCGGTGTCCAGCACAGTTTGGTGATTTACCTGCTCAGACACACCTGGTTACACTCATCTGTTAATTGCCAGGTTTAGTGGGTGTGTTTAAGTAGAGAAACCACCAAGCTGTGCTGGACCAAACCCTCCAGGACCAGAGCTGTGCATCCCTGCCCTAGACAGTAAATAGCTGAAGGGCTTGAGTTTGTGTCAGTTCTTCTGAGTCTATCTGAGAAACAGGAGAATAGGAGAAATAATATATCCTGCAAACCACAGACTAGCAGTAAAAGCCCATAGGCTACTTACAGTAGAGAAGTGGACGTTTTTTAAGAGTTTCGAGTCGAGGTACATAGGGTAAGGGTGAATGATGTGACTACACAGTATTAAATATGTTCTTATATGCTTATCTATTTGTAGATAGCCGTGTAAGACAGACCACCTCTAACATGTCTGGTGGTCTAGAGGAGCATCCACCCAGCTCTGGAGCCAATGATCTGCTGCCCAGTTCAGGACCTGCAGGCCTAAACACAGCCAGCTACACAGGTACAGTGTTATATATGTACAGTGTTTTATATATATATATATATATATATATATATGTTTATATATACATATATGTACAGTGTTATATATACAGTGTTATATATCCAAACACTGCAGATTCCCATTTAAGGTCTAATAAGGGGGCTTCACACTGCGTTTATTTTAAAGCCATAATACACTGAAATTTTTTCCCGGCGGTTCACATTGCATTTTTTTTTGTTGCTTCTGTCTGTAGAACCAGCAGATTTCAGGACTGTTTAACTGCCACTGCTAAAAACAATGTCACTAAAACACACACAGGACTTATGAGCTAGTTTTGTGTCCTGAAGCAGCCAAATTTGTAAAAAATGTCCATAGATAATCTTTACCAATAGAACGAGATGCTGTGGAGCAGCTACACAAGTCTGAAGTCACCAGGCACTGCGCCTTTGAGCAGTGAAACTACATTTTCTGGAGTGATGGCGCTCCATCCAGTACCTTTAGGATGAATTGGAGTGGTTTTATGGTCCAGAACTAATAATCTAAAATCAGTATCTGACCTCCTTAATGCTCTTTTGGCTGCAATGAAATCTTCACAGCAATGTTCTAACATCTAGTGTAAAGTCTTCCCAGAAGAGTAGAGGAGGATATTGGAGTAAATAGTTATTAATACCATTGATTTCAGAAGAAATGTTGGATGAGCAGCAGCCTACAAACGTTTGGACATACAGTGCATTTTCCACCATTATGGTGACCTCCGCCTATATACGTACATGTAGCTTGACTGTGGGCGTGGCACAAGCGATTTCCCACCTTGATATGATCAATCTGATTGGTCGACACTCAGCTCATTCACATGAAGTTCATCCAGCATGAAAGAGCAGAGACCACCCCCTTGATAACACCCCCACCACCCCCTTGATAACAATACAAAAAGATGCATCAGTCTGTAAAAAAAACACATCCGCTGTGAACCTCTGAGACCAGCTGAGGTTATCTAACATTTTAGATAGACTAATGAAGATCAACAGCTGGTTGAACATTTCTGGTAGCTTTATTTTTGTACTCTGTGTTTCTTGTGTAACATTTCCACAGATCTGAACACCCATCTCCAAGCGTCTGAAACCTCCCCTCACATGGCCAATGGCAGCCATGTTCCTGCACCCCAGCAGGCTTTGCCCCAGACAGGCTTGACTGCCCATGGCCCAGGAAGACCCACAGTTACAGGTAACATTTCGTACATTTCAGTCACAAAATGTTCAGATTTGTTCGATTTGGCCCCAATACCAAAAAAATCACATTGGTGGTAAATCAAAAAGTAGCTGTGATGTGCTAAACCAGAAAAAAGAGGTACAACCACCATTTTATTGTGCTGGTACTGGAGGGCAAGATGGGAGGTGGGGGTGGGGGGGCGGTGCAACCCTCCCACTGTCAGATTTCACACCTCCAAGAAAAAAGCCCCCACTTTAAACCCCCAAAGTGCTTTAGGAAGACCTCCAGCTGTATTGTCTGGTCCTTTTCCTCCTCTGCTTTTGTGTTCTCTGGCTGTTATTATTCAACGCTTGGGGCAGTAAAAAGTCTCCCTCACCTCCATAAAGATCTGCTGTAAAAAACTCTTTTTGTCTTTCCGCCTCGTGCTCAGCGTCATCGTAAAATGCGAGGTTTTCTTCACGACACATGCAGTTTGTAGTAGAGTTAAACACATTGCTTCCTCACTTCTGTTGCCCTGCAGCATAAGAAGAGCTCAACACACACATTTACAGCCTAGTTAATGTACAACTGACTGACGGCTTCCTCTGAGACTAAAACCCTGGGACTGTTCTCGCTGGTCCCTGATCTCACAGCGCCAGACTGGTATTAAACAAAGCTGTATGAAGAGACGGGCTGTCATGATTAATTGATTTAAAAAAAAAAACAATCAAAATTTACAGTGTTGATCTTTGAGTGTTGAAATTGGCAGTGATTAGCAGTTTGCTTGATGATCCAAGCATGGGGGAGGAGCTTAAGCAACATATCAATTGCCCACCTCCATGTGCCCCAATATTATTTTGTATCTCAGCATGAAAAAGAATTAAAGCCTCAATAATTTGGATCAGAAAAAAGTAATAATTGCTAATAAAAGTACAATAAAACAAATATTAGCTATATAAGGGTAATTAGAATATATAAACCACCTTAAATATTAAAAAAATAAATGACTATTCAGTGAAGAGATCAACTAGAACATCTAAAAATACTTCTATAACCAGAACTTCTAAAAGTCTAAACAAGAACACAGTGTCGTTGATGCAAAGCACCACTTACATGAAGGTAAAGTACTTGAGTGCTAATAGCTCCCCCTTGTGGAGAATCTGCCTGTTAAATGCGAGCGAGTTACAAGCCAGGTTCATCAGGTGCTCTGCATCTAAAAATATGAGCTAAAGCAAATGTGTGTAAATGGGAGTGTCGACAGTTGTATGCAAAAGTTTAGGCCAAGCCTGGTCGTACGTTTAGCTGATTTTCTATGTGATATAAATGTAGTTCTGCACGTTTTAATGCACGTTTTTTTGCAGGCTGAAAATTCTCCCCAAGCACTCAAGCACCTTTTGGATCTTCATAAAGCCGTACTTTGCATCAGTTACATGATGCATCCTTGTTTATAATGAAATCATGAAACTCTAGTTTATCTCTTTCCTGCAGATTATTTTGGAATCTGACAGGCTTTGTGTGGTTTGTTATCGATTGTTGTCCTTTTTTATTGTTTCTATTGTTTGGCTCTTTGTAAAAGCCATTAAAAGAATTGCTAACACAGGTTGCTAATATAATCAACAGCCCTGTTACAAATGGTAAAGTTAAGGTTGTTCACCAAAGCTGATTATCTCGTCTCTCCTTTAAGGTTCCATGGCTAATTCAGGACCACCCAAAAAGAGGCACAAAGGCTGGTCTCCAGAATCCTCAGCACCAACCGAAGCTGTTCATAGACCAGCTTCATCCAACACAGTTAAAGGAACCAGATCAGGTACAAAACTCTACCACACGCAAACAGACTTGAGAAGGTCAAACCTCTTCAGATCCAGATAGAGGCTTTAAAGCAATACTTTGGCACAGAATCTACACAGAGTCCAAATGTAGTCAGTCAGCCAAGACATGTTTGTGAAGTTTTTTTGGTTTGCACTGAAGTTGTAATGCTAATGTAGCTAATAAGTTGACTAATAAGACACCAGTTAGCGCTGTGCTAACTGCAGACCTGAATCATCACATGCCTGCTTCAAATCTATAATAGGCTCTAATGGGTTGCTTATGCGGTTTCTGACAGTTCAGACATCTACAACTACTGTGTTAGCAGTGTTTTTTGGCTTTTAGCATTATGTTGTCCATTTTTGTAGATATCAGAGAAAGACAATGTGAGAAACTGAAAAGTAAGTTTAGTTAAAGTATTGATATTTTGCCAAACTATCATTGTAAGTGAAAAAAACAGATGAGATTGCACTTTGACTCTAGAGAGAGTTCTGTTTGAGAACAATACGTTATCAGCGTTTGTCTCTCATTAGTGCTGGAATAAAATGTTTCCAGTCAGCTCTCAGGAGGCACCTGTAGAGAGGAGCACAACACAAAAGCACATCAAAATAAAATGCTTTAAACAGTAAACAACATGACTAATGAGGATTAAGATTAAAGAGTGGTTAAATAAAAAATTAAGCAGTGTTATTAGTATTATATTCTGGGTTCATAAGCTTTGGCTAAGACTATTGTAAGTGAATGGATGTGTGTAGGTAGTGCAGCACAGCTGAAGCTCTGAGTGTGAGAGCTTTTAAACTGCTGAATTGGTGTGAGTTATGTCCTGCTGTGTGTGTGATCATGTAGCAGACAGTGTGGCTTCAGGGTTTGTGTCTCAGGGGTCCTCGCCACCTTTGCCCCCAGGAGAGTCTGTCACAGTGCCCGATGGCCTCCTCCAAACCTGTGGACTACAGCCAGTCGTTTTTAAAGGTGATGCACTCAACCTGTACACACATACACAGACAACATTCAGTTAACATAGCAGCTTTTCATTTTTCAGGAGAAATATCAGGGGAGATATAAGATAATCCAATTGCATAAGGAAGGAAAAAGTCAAAGTTAAGAAGTGATAAAACAAGACTTTCCAAAACTGGAGTTCAAAAAATTATCAAAAGATACAGAAAAATAACAGTGAAGATCTTCAAAACCGTCACCATCAGATAAACCCACAGGTGTTTCTGTCCGACCTTCCCAGACAACTCAGCTCTATGAGTCTGAAAAGAATGTGTAACTGTCAAGAAGCCGTTACTGAGAAAAGGAAAGAGACCAAAAAGACAATTTGTAAATCATACAAAGAAGCTGCAGGTGTTCCAGCAGCCCTGACCTCAGCGTCACTCAATGTGTTTGGGATCACGTCAGTGCTGAGAAAATGCAGCCGACTTGTAAGACTGAACTTGTAAGACTCTGGTCTCCTGAAAAGAATAGAAGCTATAATTAAGGTTGAGCACATGGAAAATGTATGTTATACTTAAGGTTGAGCTGTTTGTGTAATTATTTTATTCCTGATGCTGAAAAATTTAGATTTGTATTTAATGGCCAGTTTGACTTCGTAGTTCTGCAACGCTTTGTAGTTTTTAAACTCTGTATTTAATTGGAAATGGTACAAAGACAATATCAAATGTTGAAACTGAGAAATGTTATTGTTTTGAAAAATATATATAAAACATATTTTACATTTTATTTACATTTTACAAAGTGTCCCAATATATTTGGAAACAAAGTTGTACAATTACGGGTTGTAGTCCATCTGATTTGCTGCATTTTTGGTTAGGTCCCTTTTAGCCTGTTCTTAAATGGTCAGGATCCCTGACCATTGGGTGGTGGGTCATTCTCAGCACTGCAGTAACACTGACATGGTGGTGGTGTGTTAGTGTGTGTTGTGATGGTCTGAGTGGATCAGACACAGCAGTGCTGCTGGAGTTTATAAACACTGTGTCCACTCACTGTCCACTCTATTAGACACTCCTACCCTGTCAGTCCACCTTGTAGATGTAAAGTTAGAGACGATAGCTCATCTGCTGCTGCACAGTTTGTGTTGGTCATCCTCTAGTCCTTCATCAGTGGTCACAGGACGCTGCCCACAGGACGCAGTATTGAAGGATAAAGTAAAAGGGGGCTAACAAAGTATCAGAGAAACAGATGGACTACAGTCTGTAACTGTAGAACTACAAAGTGCACCTATATAGTAAGTGGAGCTGATAAAATGGACAAAGAGTGTAGAAACAAGGAGCTGTACTTAATGAAGTGGCCAGTCGTTGTACATTTACACAGGACAAAAAGTAATCAATTAATTCTGATCCATCTGAGGAGCAACATGATGTTACATTTCATTGAAATAGAGCTTGTCAAAGCCAACATTTTAATAGATGTGACTGTGGACACAGCAGCATTTAGACTAAAGAGGTGAGAGTCGAGGTCATTCACCTGAGGTTAAATAGCATGTGATGCATGTTTGTCTGCAGGTCATGGGGCTCTTCCTCGCCTGTGTGGGAACACAGGTGATGTGTTGGTGAGTGGACATCTGCAGGCATGTTACTGCAGCTCCCAGACCCTCCCACGTGTTTATGAGCAGTACGGAACCTCCTCTGTCCAGCCCCTGTCCACAGAGATGCAGGTCCTGCTGACCGTCTACTACCTGGTGCAGCTGGGTGAGAAACAGAACCACACAGTTCAGACACTTAATGGCTGACTTAATTCTAATAGAATGAACCACATATATGTGTTATTCAGAGTACGTCATGCATCTGTTTTCAACTTATTGATGTATTGAATTCATGACACTAGAACACAGGATAAGCGGCTGAGATTTGAGAAATGATATTGTGCCAAGGTATAGCTTTGTGTGTGCTGTATTTAATTTACATTACATAATTATTTCAGTGTAATGTCATTATTACAGTTTCTTAATGAATTACATTATTTACATTTTATATCATTAGCTTTGAATCTGCATTTTTCCTGTTTGTTTCAAAGTCAAGAAATGGCAAAAGACATGGCAAAAATATGAAGGATGTTTTTTCAGCTCAAATTATAGTAGAATTTCTCCTTTTGTATGTATTAACACTAATGTTGAATAAAGTGTGGAGTCTAGACTTTGTTTCGAAGAGCTGCAATAGAAACAATTCATATTTAAAGTTAACATGTTAACTTCATTTGTGTTTAATTTAATTCATTAATGCTGCACATTAAAGCTAAAAAGGCATCAACCATTGTAGTCCAGACTGAAGCCACCACAGCTTTCCCTTTCCAACAACTAACCGACACCAAGTTAAACCAAAAAAATTCTGCTGTTCACAGTCAGTGACTTGTCTGGAGCCTCCAGAAGGCGTAGAGATACACTTTTTCTCACAATATTGGACCCCCCCCTCTTCGTTGTTCATCAGTTGGTTGATTGGTTGAGTCCTCTGTCAGTTTATAATTAGGTTAGTAGTTATTCTGACATTTCAGGTCTTTAGTCCAGCTCCTGAGATCCTAACCAATGGGAGAGCTGGCTTGGCTGCATCTACCCAGATACCGGAGAGAAAACCAGTTTTCTTTTTGCTGTGTCAAGAATGGGACCCTTTTATTTTCAACCAAAATGTGACAATGAAATTACTACTGTACTTGCAGAGTTTAAACACAAGAAGCATGATGATTATATTAAATAAACTAAATATTACAGATGTTTATTTCCCAGAAATCATTAAGACGTCTCTGTTGGCCTGAAAAGGCCTTGACGGTTCTCCACTGGCTACAACAAAAGCATTACTTTATAAATGAAAAAAGTCCTGTTTTAGGGTCAAATTTGAACAAATAAGTCAAATACAGTTAATCCCAGTTCACCACATCACACCATGTTTTGTTATCACTAGCAATAACTGGCACTTCTAAAGGGGGTTAAAACAATTCTTTCAGCACCTCTGGATAATCTTATATAAATGACTATGTTTGTTAAAATCCTAAAAATGCTTATATAGTTATCAGTATATCATAGTCATCCTGCCTGTATGTACAATCTCAGCCCCCGATCAGATGCCCCTGATGGAAGACCTGGAGCAGATCCTCATGCGTTCCTGGCGTGAATCGCACCTTTCGGAAATCCGGCAGTACCAGCAGAGCCACCCTCAGTTCCCCACTCCTCTGCCAGGCCTGGCCCAGCCCCTCACCCCCTCCCAGCTCCCCTGGCTGGCCAAACTGGCCACTAGCTCCTCCGGAGAGAGTGTCCTGGTACTGGACACGGCACACTCTCTGGCTGCGGCACTGGACGGCACCTTCCAGAAGCTGATGGAAGGCAAGCTGAGTCAGACGCATTATGTGGTGATCATCTGCATGGGCAGGAGCCAAGAGACCGAGTCCTGTATAGTGGTGACAGGTAAGAGGCAGGTCTGGATTTCAGATGTTCTGAGGGTTAGAATAACTGAGAAGATGTGGATTTGTGGACTTACAAATGAAGGCAGACATAAATTAATGTGTTATTTCTCAGTGAGGATCTCCTAGGGACGGTTGATATACCCTTTATTACTGCATTATTTATTCATTATTATTATATTATTGCAATATGCAAATAAGCTCCCTCAAACTGCTTTATACCACCCCAGCCCACACTTGGCACTGTGCATAGTAATCTTAGGCTTCTCTGAAGCTGCTGGCCTTGGAAACCCATTTAATGAAGGTCCTGATGATCAGTCCTAGTAATGTTTTCAGAGGCAGTTTGAACTTCGTAGTGAGTGATGCAGTAAAGGATCAGTGATTTTTATGTGCTACATGCTTCAGCACTCCATTCTGTGAGTTTGCATGGGCTGACGCTTTGTGGCTGAGCTAATATTGTTTCTAGACACTTCCATTTCACAATAACATGTAGATGGGGAGCAGAAGCAGGACAGAAGTTTCATTAGGCAAAGGTGGCATTATATGATGGTGCCATGTTTAAAGTCACTGAGCTCTTAGGTGCAACCCATTCTACTGCCAGTGTTTGTGTGTGAGATTGCATGGCTGTGTGCTTGACTTTATGCACCTGTTAGTGATGGGTGTGGCTGAAACACCTAAAATCAATAATAAGGAGGGATGTCTACATACGTTTGGCCCTGTAGTGTATATCGCTGTCATGGTATGTAGCAACATGATCGCAATATGTTATTTTGTCCATCTCGTGCAGCCCTAGTGTATCTGTAGTATAATAGCCTCATTATTTTCTCTATAGGGAAGCACCAGTCACGAGCACTTGCAGAGAGCACGCTCTCTCCCAGCGACTGCATGAGCGAGATCAATCAGGAGCTTTCCTCCGGGATGGCTGCAGAACTAGAGGCCTACTTTAGCTCCCTGGGACTCGGTAAGGCTGCTTTGTTTAGACATTCAATTTTAAAGCAGACTGGGAGCCACTTTCCAGCAAACACAACAAAACTGACACCTTCAGACGTCTCTGCTTCTGTACAATTTTAAAAGAGTCTCTTTGCAACACAGATGGAGATGTGGATTTGCTAGAGAAAGCCAGTCCAGAGAAGTCCAGCCCCTTTACTCAAGGCTGTGTGCAGGAACTGTCGGGAGAACCCACATGTACAGGTGAATTTCACATAATAAACATACATTGCTTAACCATGAAAATCGAAACGGTACCTAAATTACTTCAAAATACCTGAAGCATCATAGTATCCAGTGTCTGATTTACATCCTTGACAGAATACCGGGCGGAGTGGCGGGAGATTCGGCCCATTCAGCTCGCTGTGGCACGAAAGCTGCTGTCCCATGTGTGTGCCATCGCTGACTCCAGCACGCACAACCTGGACCTGGGCTCTTTCGACAAAGTGGAGTTCCTGATCTGTGTGCCCCCATCTGAGGTGGCCTTCCAGCAAGTGGTCCTGCACCTGTGGAACTCAGGTAGAAGATCAGTCTAATAGTTAATCTTAGGTAATTCTCTTACATCAGCAACTCTAGAATGTAGTTGAACAGTGACTTACAGTTTAACAGTTCGTACTGAAAAGTGCTTTTCTTTTGGCTTTTTGTGTTTATTGTGCGCAACGATTAAAGTACAAGTCTAAAGAGGGTCAGATTAACCATTGTGTATTGTTGATTAAACAGACGTTACTGCTGCCCTCTAAAGGTGTTATAGCACCATGTCAGACGTTGGAACTTAGTAAGTAATTGTTTTTGTTAGACCAGTGACGTCTTAATAAACTCATTTTCTGCGTTCTTTTATTTATGAGTTTGCCTCAATCTAACTGATCAAAAGACTCTCAGTTCACATTCTGTCCATTGTACTGTAAACATACCATTGTGACTGCGAACATCAGTGGAAAACAACTGTGATCAGCTCAAATACCTTTTATTTACTTACATAATAATTGTGCAGAAAAAGCTAAATCTTTTAAGAATGGTTTAACAGGGCAGCAGCAATGCATTGTCACAATGTCATATTATGATGCAAAAATTTGACAGCATGCATCACGGAGGTTAGTTAATCAAGTTACCGTGGTAACAGAGTCCAATAGAGGTAAAAACTTATTCACCGCAATATCCGCAATATACTTATTATGTTAATTTATTGAGTTGATGCAAACCATAGTAATACACCAGTATTCCCACACATAAATGTAACGGCAATTTTAAATGTTTGATGATGTACTATTCTACTTTAATACCACATTTATTGTGCATTGTGATATTGTAGATATCATGCCTGTAAAAAATCCACCTCTGTCGTACGGGGTACATTTTAGGACATCTTCAGATCTCAACGTCAGGTTTCACACTGAAAAATGCCTTCGGTCTCGAGAAAAATACGAGTAAAAACATGTCTCAGCTCTCATTAATCAGGCAAAATGAGTCATTTCAAACAACCTCAAGCCAAATAGCTTCAGAAAAAAAGGCAAAGGGCTAAGCTAAGCAGCCACAAACTCTCAGATGGTAAAATTCATGTGACATTCGCAATGCTGTTCTACCTTACTGGATTAATTAAGTTTTGTGGCCAAATCAAAGATAATATACTTCAACCACAACTTTTATTGAAGTGCTGTTAGTAGTACTGATATACTTATTCTCTCCTATTGTGCCCTGTGCATTCATAGGGGTTCTGCAGGAATTAGGCCTGGACCAGGACTGTCTGTCCCCAAAGGATGCTGAGCAGTATGTGATAAAATTGGACCAGGCTGCAGTAGCAAAGATCAGTGGCCTCATCCAGAAATCCAAGCTGAACCCCTACACCCTCTTCATACTGGTGCATGACCATGCACACTGGGACATTAGCAGGTAACAGAGCTCTGTCCAACATTTGTCCTGACCTAATTGTTTAGCTGTTAAGCCCACTGTCAGCTCAGGTGTACAGCCCCAATCTCTACCGTAAAATCTAGTAATGTGTCATACACCATTTTAAATACCCAAATATTACAGAGCTAATTCCAGAATTGGAAATTGGTAAAATGCAAATAAAATCAGAAAATGGTGATTTATAAATGTCTTTTACAGATGATTAACTGAAAACAGCACCAGAAAAGATGCGCTATATTTGACCTTATCAACTCTATGTATGCTAATTCTGAATTTGATACTTGCAGCACAGTCCAAAAAAGTTGAGACAGGAAAAATGTAAGACTGGGAAGTTTATGGAATGATCAAAAACACCTATTCTGGAACTTTATACAGGTAAACAGGTGAATAGATAACAGGTGATGCTATTGTGGTTGAGTATAACAGGAGCAGTCACAAAAATCTACAAATGCAATTTAAGACTCTACTATGCAGAGCAGAAGCCACATATCAACAACATCCAAAAACACAAGACTTCTCTGGGCTAAAGCTCATGTGAGACGCAAAGAGCAGAAGGATCATCCCAACTGTTACCAACACAAAGTACAAAATCCAGTGTCTTTCATTGTATGGGAGTGTGTTAGTGCCAATGGCTTCGGATGCTTGTACATCTGTGAAGGCACCATTAATGCTGATTTTGGAGCAACATATGCTGCCATCCAGGCGCTGTCTTTTCAGGGAAAGTGCCAACCCACATTGTGCAGGTGTTAAAACAGCATAGCTTCATAATAAGAAAGTGCCGGTCACACAAAAATGGGAATACGCCTCAGACTGTTAAGCAGCTCTAGTGTGATCAAGCAAGAATCTAGGCTGAAACTGACAAGACTTGCAACTAAAACATACTGCTGGTGTTTAAAGATTGGAAGGCTAAGGTCAGAAACGAGAAGGAGAGAAATACAGTTGGACAGCATGGCCTTGGAAACAGGGTTGAAGATGGAGAACGCCTAATCAACTTTTTCATTACTAATACATTCTTTTAGCAACCAAAATGTCATCTATACACCTGGACATCACCAGATGGAGCTCACCAAAACCAAATAGGCTGCATTCTGTGCACAAAGAGATGGAAGAGCTCCATTTTAATTGCAAAGATATGGCCTGGAGCTGATTGTGGAACGGATCACAAACTTTTAATGTGCAAGCTCCAAGTGAAGTTAAGAAAAAACAGCCAAACCATCTGACTTCCAAAATATGAACTGGGAAACATACCACCTGTCTTCAAAGAAAATATCAGGAATTGATTTCAAATGCTGGACATAATTGACAGAGAACCAGAGGAGCTATGGATCTCAAAAGAGGTCAACGAAGAATCAGAGAAAAACCTGGTAAGAATGAAAAGGAGAAATAAATCAAAGCGACTGATGAAACAGTGGAGAATGCAGAAAAGAAAAGTCAAAATCAAGAATGAAAAAGATCTTTTAAGAGAAATAAACCATCAGTTTTAGAGAGCTGCCAGGAAGGACAGTGACCAGCACTACAACAACAACTGTAAAGATATTGAAAAGAGGAACAAACATGGAAAAAACAAGGACTGTTTCTCAGAAGATGAGAGATCAAAATCACTTTCAGCCATGAGTCAGGACTCTAAAAGATGTCAGTGGACAAAATCATAACAGATGATAAAAAAAAGATGTAAGGAACGCACAGAAGTCCTCTACAAAAACAAATGTCAATGGCAGAGATGGTTTTGTTGGTAACTACACAGAAGAACCTTTAGTGCTAGAAGATGAAGTCAGACAGACGCTGAGATCATTGTCGGGGAAGAAAGCCACAATAGCAATCAATAAGCAACGGAAATCTTTTAAAACATATCTGGAAAACAACGAAATGGCTGCCAGATTGGAAGGGATTGGAGAAAAGAAAGAGTGTATAAACTATCACACAATTTCCAACATCACACGCCAGTAAAAATGTGCTTAAGATCATTCAAAGAAGACTAGAGCCTTACGTTGAAAGTGAAAGCAGGATTCAGGAAAGGCAGAGGAACAAATCATATCTTTGCAGCTGCACATTGGATCATAGAAAAAGCCAAGGAGATCAAGAAGGAAGTTGATATGTGTTTCATCAACTACAGCAAGGCCTTCAACTGTGTAAACCACCTAAAATTATGGACAGTTCTCAGGACAATGGGAATACCAGAGCATCTCATCATCCTCAGGAATCTGTGCACTGCTCAACAAGCCACGGTCAGGACGGAAAATGGACAAACAGACTGGTTCCAAAAAGGGGTTGGACAAGGCTGCATACTGTCAACATACCTGTTCAATCTGTATGCAGAACGTATGATGAGAGCAGGAACTGGAGGAAGATGATCAAGATGATCAAGGGTTCAGGATTGGTGGAAGAAACATTAATAACCTTCAATATGTGGATGATACCAAACTCAGTGGAAAATGTGGAAGACCTGAGGGCCCTTATCCAGAACGTTAAAGAGCACTGTCACTTTAGCTCAGTGTGAAGACTAAAGTTATGACGAGAGGAAAGACCGCTAACTCCACCACTGATGGAGAAGATGTGGAAATGGTGGACAGCTTTTGCTGACTCAGATCAGTTATTAACAACAGAGGATCCAGCACTCCAGAAATACGACACAGATCGGCACTCGGAGAACAAGGATGAAGGAGCTTGAACGGATCTTTAAATGCAACACTTTGTCTCTACAATCAAAGATCAGAACTGTCCAGGCTATGATTTTCTCTGTGGTTCTTTATAGATGTGAAAGCTGGACATTAAACAAGTGAAACAGGAAAAATATAGATGCCTTTGAACTTTGATGTTGGTGAAGACTTTTGAGAGAATCTTGGACAGCAAAGAAAACAAACTAATGGATCCTCTGAGAAGAACTAATTAATTGGAAAAGACCATTATGCTTCAAATAGTAGAAGGTAAAAGAGGAAAAAGATGACAAGCAACAAAATGAATGGGTATAATCAGGATCCAGACATTCAGAAGCCTAAAGACCCAAACAGAAGACAGGATGTTCTGGAGAAACACTGTTTATATGATCACCAGGGGTCAGAAACGACTTGACAGCACTCATAATAATGAAGAATACAGACGTATAAAGGGGCTGTGAAGATTTAGGGAAGATCAGTGTTGACACTGTTTGAACAGGGCGCTGGTACAGTAGAACGTCAATGAATGTAAAGTACATCAATGAGTGTAAAATTAACAGTTCAGGCACAAATGGATGAAAACTGTTTTTGTACTGGGCTTTTGCAGTGAACAGTACAGTAGGGTGGGAGGCGAGCCCAACTCGGGCCTAGTGGACAGTCTGCTGAACTGCAGGCAGATTCAAGAGGCGGCCAACATCCTGACCCTCCATGTGACCTCATTCCCCTTCGCCTTGCAGACTCAGTACACACGCATCAGCCCGTACAATGAGATCCACTGGCCCTCAGCATTCAACAATGTAAATATATGCATTTTTTTCAATTATTCTTCTATATCATTTAAGCAGAGCAGCTGCCCTTTACATCATGTGAAACTTTTGTGATGAATGGATCAACAGAAATGTTTCAAAATTGCTTGGAATAACAAGTCTTTACATGAACTTACATTAAAATAAAATAATGGTTTACATTGTAAAGCTGCAGTTTTGGAATTATTCTGCAACTATTTGCTTTATATTGGCTTAAGTATCAATAATCATATGAGTATTTACTTTGATTTAAGGGTTTAATTTAGATCTCAGGATGCATTAAGCCTTTATGTATTATGTGTGTGTATAGGATGTGGATCTGTACCAAGAGAAAACAAAGTACTTTGGTGTGTCTGAGCTGTTGGAGTCCACACGCTCAGGGAACAGCCTGCCTCTGCTGCGCTTTGACAGTTCGTTTGAGAGCATGGTCGCCGCTTTGGAGGAGAGGTAATCATTAAATCTGGCTGTACACGGTAAAGCTTTCATGCAACGAGTTGCATGTTGTATGTTGCATGAATCTTGCCAGTTACACAAAGCAATTCCAAAAGGTCAAGGTTGCACACAAAACAACCTTTTCTGTCTTTTTCAGTTGTCCAGTTATTTTCTTGTCTGTTGATTCAGTCGACTCAATTACCTGAAAGTATGTCGTTTTACAAGATCATGTAATGTTCTTTAGCCATTTTGATTGGCCGTTTTGTGAAATTTATTCCATGAAGTTGACACTTGTAATGAGTTCGATTAAATTGCATGATGTACTTTTTTCAGTTATATAAAAACATCCAGTTTTATAGGTTCATATTTTTAATATCTAGGACAGTTTCCATCTATGATGGGGGGTTGATGAGGGTGACGACAAAGCCAGAAGACTTTTTCACATTTTTACAGACACAAAATTTTTTAAAACAAACATTAACAGTAATGCAGTCTTTCACACCCTGGTAGATTTTGTAGTATTTTAATGTTAGGAGCTCTGAGCTTTTTTTTTAGCAGAATAGGATGTTACCCAGTGTTGTGAGTTGCACCGGATTAAACAAATAATAACTCAATCATCATTACTACTCAATGAATCCAGATTTTAAAAAGTACATTAGACTAGAAGTGAAGGTTCCAGCATCTACAACCATAGAAATTGGAGTTTGTTAGACTCTATTTTCCACTTTTTGTGGTCCTTTTGGTCTAATATAAAATGCTAAAGCACAAAGATTAGAGGTGTGAGCAACAGCAGTAGTCCAGGAAATGAACAAACACACTGGAGTTTTATTTGTTTATTACTCAGAATTAAAAAAGAGAATTAGTAACTGAGTGGCTGAAGTGGAACTTAGTAAAAAGTAAATTATTTACTCACACTGATAGAGACCTGCTCCTCCCTCAGGTTCCCCAGGCTGCACAGCGTGGTCATCCGCACTCAGGTACTACTCCAGCACTACTCTGTGGCTCTCATGGCCACAGCTAAAGGCCAGGCCCAGCTGCAGAAGCACACCTCCGTGGAGACCCTAGAGATGGTGCAGTGCCTGCTGGGTTCAGCACACCGCTGTCCCAATCACCACGGACACATGCTGCTGCTTCGGATTCCCTTTCCGGCCCTGGCAGCTCTGGCACACCAGCGACTCTGTCGTGTACGAGACCGTCTGGGGCTTCACGAACGTTTTGAAGTCGTACTGGGGGACCCCACATCTGGGATCGTAGTGGGCAAACATTTCCTCAATCAGCTGAGGGTATCTCTTCACTATGTTTTATTTACCTGTTTGTACATTTGCTTTAAAGGAATATTCCACTGTTTTTTAGCCTAAAATGCTGCATCTGTAGCATACGGTCAATTCCCACAGACAACTCCAGCACGGTTCCGTACAAAAGAACATAAAAGCTGTTGATTCCAAATGTACAATAGAAGCCAATGGGCTAAAGCTGAAGAAACTGCTAGTATTGGGTGGTATAGTGGTTGAAATTCTAAGTTTTGTCATAACCTTTACAGTGATATGCCATAGAAAATAGAAAAATAGAAGAAAAAAAAAGAAATTCAGTTATACCACCCACTGCTAGAAACTGCGCATTAGTATCTGTCATGAAAGTGCTGGGCTCTGTTTGTCCATGGTATGATACAAAGGTGCCAGATAGAAATTAGGTAAAGGTTTGCCTGATGTCTGTATACAGTGGCTCATTCACCATATCGCTGCTGTTGGGACAAAACCTCATATCTCCATTTTTTTAGTTTTTCTTTACACTGTGTGTAAATTTCATGATGAACTTGGTAAAAAGTCTGGTTCCATTGACTTACATTAAAAGTAAAGTAAGTTTTTCCTTTTCCTGTAAAGTTACCACTTTGGAGATACGAGGTTTTCTTCCGACAGCAGCGACATACTGATGCTCACTGCCTGTGCATCGTGTTTGTAGGTGTGGCTAAAGATCCAAGACCCAGAATGGACTCCACACACGTATCTGGAGCTGGAAGCTTTGCCCTGCATCCTAATCTTTACCGGCATGAATCCAATGGGGGAGTCCCTGCCAAGGTACAAGCACTTCACCAAACATAACTTCTGCTTTAGAGACAGATTCATAAAAAACTAACACTGTAGGGATTAATTACATCACAACAGCAAAGAATTTATGCACCAATGGTTTGGTTTGGTTTGGTTCAGTCTAATTCCTTCTTATTTACCAGTACTGAAAATGAGCCGCTTCTGTCTCTGACCACAGGCAAGTTATTGATGATCAGGTTATCGTCAGTTTAAGTACCTCGTTTGGTCTAAACTATGTATAAAGTTAATCTTCATAGATTTTCCTCCATCTCTGTCTTTGTATATAATTAATTACTGATACAAGTACAGTTTGTGAGAGAACAGCAAAAAGCTTGTTTATAGTTTTTACAAAAGGACTGTAAGTGACTGAACTCAGTGGAATGATCTCTCTAAGCCTGGCTAATATGGGTTTGATAGTTCCTTGAAATAACAGATGCGTTCAGTATCATTAGTGGTAACTGAAAGAGGTCAAGAAGACCTGCTTGAAAACTGGAGGGAATAATTAGCTGAGTCAGTGCTATGTCCTCTCCTAATGGACATTAGTCTTGGCAAGCAATTTGTTGTCTTGGCCCTGTGGTGCCGGCATGAGCCAGCATTTTCTCCATCTCTCATACACTGCACAGCATTACTGCATGAAGCATGGACTTACTTTCTTTTTCCCCTGTATATTATATACATTATCATTCAGAAGTTCAGAGGTCTGGAATCCTGGTTTTCAATAATATAAACCCAATTGTGTTGAAGATACTGTGCACTCACCTCCACTCAAAGATTTTCAATACGTTTTGTAACGAAAATTCTCAAATCAAGATGTTCCAAAGTTTTAACCCCAAGGAAGAGACAGGCAGTACAGTTAGTGCTCTCCTCCAGGTCATGGTCATGCTAGGCTTCACCCTTGCATTGTGCATGTATATATAAATACATATATATGATCATCAAGCACTTTCCTTTTGAACAAACAGGCTCCATTTATATACATTTGTTTATACCACATATAGTTGTTTTTGTTTTGTTTTTTAAAGAGTATTATTTAGAATTCCACTGTATGTTTCAGGTCTCTGAAATATTGTGACCAGCGGGTGATGAGCTGCTGCGCTCTCCAGCGGACGGCTCTGGAGCAGGAGCTGGGCTTGGCAGCTTACCTGGTGTCGGCAGAGCAGCAAAGCCAGCGAGGGGCCCGCACCTCCAGTGACCTCTCCGAAAGCGACCCTGACAAACTCAGCGGCACAGACAACGAGGAGGAAGAGGTGGTGGTGGATGGTCAGTTGGGCTGCATGTCCCTGAAACACATCACAAAGTTCATTTTACAAATATCGAGTCAGTGTGAATCGACAAGTACCTGTTTTAATGGCTTGACTGAGAGTTTTCTGAGTAACAGAACTCAAAAAAATCAGGATTCCAGAAATGAAGATCGTGGTGCTGTTACACCCATCAGGAAGTTCAAAGATAGAAATACTCAGAATTTATAACTGCCAATTCATTATTGCTATTAAAACTGGCAGCCACAAGACGTGTGTACATTGCTAATGTTTCTAAATTCATCAGTTGAAGCTCTACATAAAACAAATTCAGTCTCTTTTCCATTCACTGCACAATTAAGGACACTGTCCACTACAGCATAGTGTCCCTCCCTATATTTAAATCTTTCAAACTGATGTATGATAGACTAACTGCATTATTTGTTCTGTCAACGGTCAGAAAGAAATCCAGGAAACTGCATCATATCTCTGCCCACATTAGGAATTGGACTATATATTATTTTAAGCGAATGTCTGGGCCACAATAAAATTTAATAGTCTTTAAAGAACCTGTTGATGTTACTTACATCATCCATTTATTCCTTACTGGTTGTTATTGGTCTAAGTTTTACACATGCAGTGCTGTCATCTGAAACAGCTACACAGGCCTATATTTTTTGACCACTAGTCTCTAGTGGCAACTTGTAGAGTCGAGAAATTAACAATTTTTTTTAACACAGCTTGTTGGGAAGCTTTAAGAAGCGTCGTCTCAACTAAACATTACATTTTTATTTCAGAACATGCTTAATAGTGACGTTACCCTTGATCATGTGCGTGCATCAAAAAACAACTCACTTTACTTATATAACTGCATCAGTGATTCATTTCCCAAAAACATGTGATCACAGTCACGTGACTGCTTTAGAAACTGAAAAAAGAAGCAAACTGGTATGGGTTTCCATGGTTTAGGGCAAAGTTATAGGTGAATAAGGTTATATATGAATGCGCCTCTAAGGTAATGCCATTTTTTAGCGTATAACACACCCCATTAGACACCCAATCATTAGAAAACAAAGGTTTGGACTTTTATCCTACAAGGACAGAGTAGATTTATAGCTGCTGTTTATGCTTTTAACCACCAGGTGTCATTAATGTGCACTGACTTTAAAAGCCTCGTGTAATGAACCCTTTTCTGACACAGTTTAAAGAAAGTTTTTGCCATCTCTTATGTCTGATTCACATCATAAAAATAATGATAATGAATTATTGTTAATATGAAATAACTGTTTTCTAATATTTTAGCTATATTTTCCCACAGCTTCATGTTAATCAAAGGGCCTTTCTTGGTTTCTTCCTGTTGCTCTTAGGGAGTTTTTCTCCTCGAAACCTTCATCCCCGATGTGCTCACTAGGAGCCTGAATTGAACTGAATTAAAAGAATTCTATTTGTTGTATTTCTGTGAGGAACTCTGTGAGTCCATTTTTCTCATTTTATTCTCTCTGCCTCCCCCTGGTGGCCTGCAGTGAACAGCACACTGCTTGGTCCGGATCATTCCCGGACTGACTCTTCCCCTCACAAACAACAGCAGCCCGTCTTGAGTGGAGATACTCCTCATGGCCAGAGACGATCCTCCAAGTCCACTTCTCCTGGCTCATCGTCCACACAAGCACAAGCCTCCCCTCTGCGCCCGTTCTGCTCCTGGGCCCGAAACCTCAACCGGCCTCCTGTGGTGCTCCTCCCCAAAGCCCTGTACGATCTCATCACCACCATAGATGCCAGCGGTTTGCCCAAGCCTACGTCCTTTCTCCCACATGCGTCGGTGGAGTGGGCCAGCTCCTTTAGACCTCTCCTCAGCAAGATGATGACCTGCACCGAGCAGTCTCTGTACTACAGGCAGTGGACGGTGCCCAGGCCGAACCACATGGACAGCAGTAACCGGGCCGAAGGACGCACAGACAACTTCCACCCGCGCAGGCTGCTCCTCAGCGGGCCGCCACAGGTGAGCAGTTATATAGCATCATGTTGCAGCTGCAGTTTGACTCACAGTGCAACATACACAGTATTTCCATATTACATGATTGCAGGTTTTAGCTTATCAAAGGTTTGGAAACGTTTCCTTTTTTTGAAAATTTACTGTTGCTTTAGAGTTAAGTTGTGAAAATATGGCTGTAAAAGACCATAAAGCCCATATAATTGCAGTTACCCATTGCAGTTTAGCCCCGTCTGTTCTTACTGAAGTTATTAGGAGTGTTTCAGCCCTGACTGCTTTTTAAAGGCACTGTAGAGGACAGCCAATCAGAACAGAGGTTACTTACTTATATCGGTTTTAAAGGCACAGTAAGAAAATCAGCCCAGTAATGAAGATAAAAATGAATTATGACTTTTTGTGGTACATAAAGCCACACAAATGTTATAAGAGGCATCAACAAAATGTAGGATAAGGGTACAAATACATTTCTAGTTTTGGTTTTAGTAAGTTTGCAATGATCATAATATGGTGCTGACAGGGTTGGGGATACAAGTATTGGGAATACATATTCAGAATACAAATATTAAGTGTCTTTATTCAGCCCAGAATTCAGAATACAGTTTTTAGGAGAATATTTACTCACTACTTAATAAAACACATCATCTTTAAAAGAAACACCATCTATATTAAAATAAGCACATGGTGTGTAAAGATGTGTAAATTACTCTAATAAAGAACCCAAAAAACTAAAGCCTGAGTAGACGGATAAATCACTGTGCTGAGCCAGTTACTAAACTTAGCATTACTAAACTTTTGAGGGATGATGGAACTGAACAGTCTCCTCAGTAGTGGACATGATTAGCTTAGAATTGTTGTTCTATTAGACTGAATGCGTGCATCTCCTGGCACATTGTGTACACGTCATTAACTGAAAATCACATAACTGCCCACGTTATAGTCAAATTTGTAAGATTTTGTTTTTGGCATATGGTGAATTGTTTGTTTAGCTCATGATCTGGACTGAAGCAGGTGAAAAAAGAGTGCTGAGAATTTTGTAACTTCATTTAAAAGATGAAATTTTCATTGAAACTTACTAACAGAAGAATTACATGAAGAAAACTGTCAACCAGTAACAGCGAGGAACAGTATGAATTAAATACAAATTACAACAGCAGAGTTTTTCCCATGAGCCTTATCAGTCTGTATCCTATATGTATTTAAAATTTATTCTGAATATGTTACTTTTTAACGTGTTGCACTTGAATATGTTACTGAATACATTTAGGACAGAATACATTCAGTATTCAGCAATTATAACTTTAACACGGAGGGCTAATGAGTGCTGACATCACAACAAGGCACATGTTATTATTTCAAAGGCTAGTCTATAACATGTTAAATTATTGCCAACTGTCCAAGGAAGCATGCTGATTCATAATAAAAAGATTCCCCAAACCTTTGATGGGCAGTGTGCAGTGCAAAATAAATGTGTTGAAACACTCAGTATTTCCATGTCACATGATTACAGATCTATAAACGTCTGATAGTTCTGCCTCAGTATACCTTTCCTCAGGGATCTACACAGTCAGAGAGCTGTACTGAGCTGCTTCATGTGTCTCCAGGTTGGGAAAACCGGGGCCTACCTGCAGTTTCTTGGCATTCTCTCCCGCATGCTGATCAGGCTCATGGAGGTGGACATCTATGATGAAGAGGACATCAACTGCAGTCAGTATATGATGTTAAATTAAGAATTCATTAATTTGTCAGCCTTTCATCTTTAACATATTGTACATTGTCACATATAAAAGCAATGAATCAGAGTCATAAAGGCAGATGTAAATGTGTGGCTTCTCTCCAGATTCCCAGTCAGATTTAGTGCGCTATCATCAGGCCATTGCATCGTGGCCCAACGCTGACACCATGAGAGGAATGCCGTTTGACTTCACCATCCATGATCCCAAATACGAGGACATCAGCACAATCTACTCCCCTGACTTAACTCCAGATGTAGAGAGTAAGCACAACAGCAAAAAACAGCAGCATCACATGTTTATGGATCTTTCACCAAATTGGTTCTAAATGCTTTTCAGACCTTTAACTGACTTGGACTTTAGACTAAAATCTGTTTGCTTTGAATGACCTTCTGACTGTAGTTATGTTTATTTTATTAAAATAAATGGAACGTTCTATTTTTCACTAAAAACACAATCATAAACACTATCAATGCTTTACCAAATGTTTCAGTATCGACTGTTTCGGTAGTGACAGTTTAGATAATTTAGAACTTTGAACAGTCGTACACACATAAAATCATCATATTTTTCATTACAACACACAAATATTTATTTAATTGCAGAAAATATGTGTTTCAGTGGTGACATTTCTTAATGTTACACACTGATTTTCAGTGTGAAGATTTGAGTTTTCCTTTTTCATATGTTTTTGAAGAAAACGCCCGGCGTCAGGAGGACGTGTACCTCCGTCGACGTACAGCACGGATAAAACTCTCCAAATATGCAGCGTACAACACGTACCATCACTGTGAACAGTGCCATCAGTACATGGGCTTCAACCCTCGATACCAGGTGATGATCTGACAGAGCTGTACAGTAACTTCATCTTCGCCAAAATGAAAAGCAACTTCCTCTGACTTTTCAGAATTGCTGCACAATTAAAAGGTTACGACGTAAACAAAGTCATTCAGAGTGGTTTGATGAGAAACGCTCCGCTCTTGAGAAACTTTACTGCTCACAGTGCCAGGGGTCTGAAGAACAAGGGGTCTGAAGAATTCATCACTAAAAGTTTGTACATGAAATGGTTACGAATACACCGCCTGATACCGAAGACATTATTTTAAGTTAGTTTTGCAAAAAGTTTTTGGCCTAAAACACATGCAGATGTGCATGCAGGTCATTGTGGGGCAAAATAGACTCTATTTTGCCATAATCAACGCATAAAAACACAAACAGGTTCACGTGTAAAATGGCAATATAGTCTCTCTACAGTTAACCATCTGAATGTGTACATCTCAACAATCTCAACAAAATTCTGAAATTTCGATGGAAGTCCTCTTTGACATTTATAACATTGCTATAACATTTTCGCTAAGTAGTCTACACAGTAGTTTTGTTCTTTAAACCTTCGGCCCAATGTCTGCAAATGAGATTACAGTCTTTTTTTCTTTAACAGAATGTACTGTGAATTTACATTTTCAGCTGTACGAGTCGACCCTGCATGCCTTCACTTTCTCTCACCTCCTGCTTGGAGAGGAGATCCAGCTCTATTTCATCATCCCTAAATCCAAAGAGCATCACTTCTCCTTCAGCCAACCAGGAGGCCAGCTTGAGAGCATGAGACTGCCCCTCACCTCTGATTGGGTATGTACTATTAATTTTCAAATTGAGAAACCGGTAATATTTGCTCACCAGATATCCATAAAAAGTATAACAACTAGGTGTCAAAAACCACATTAAAGAATATACACTACTGTTCAAAGGTTTGGAATCAATGTACTAAAAACTTCACATTAATGAAATAATTAGTTAGATACTCTAAAGATGAATATTACAATGAAAAAAAATATTCTAAATTTAAAGAACAGAGCTGCAGATGATTCTAACATGGCTGAAAAACTGTACAGCATCGAGAATTCAGTATGATTCAAAAGAGGTGATCAAATCTCAGGGCAGATAACTATATATCTGTGTCCGATAACTATGAAAATTCATCAGCAAGTAGTCCAACCATTTAAGAACAGAGCATTTGCAAGGATTTTAGGTATTTTACCCTCTATGTTTCATAATATTATCAAAAGAATTAGGGAATCCAGAAAAATCAGAGTAATCATAAAAAGCAAGGCCAAAAACTGTAAGTGAACATTTGATCCCTCAGATGGGATCGCATTAAAAATGGGCATCACCACATGGGCTCAGGAATACTTTCAGAAACTGTTGTCAGTAAATTCTGTTCATCAAATGAACGTTAAGTCTGTACTACGTACAGCAGAAGCCACATATCAGCAACATCCAGCAACACCGCAGACTTATAAACACCGCAGACTCAAGGCTTCAGCTCATCTGAAATGGACTGATGCACAGTGGGAACATGTACTGTTCTCTGGGCCATAGAAGTAAAAAGGACAATCCAGACTGTTACCAGCATGTAGTTTAAATGTCAGGGTCTATTGTGGCCTGGTGGTGTAATAGTGCCCATGTCCTGGGTAACTTGCATCTCTATGAAAACATCATTAACACTGAAGGATATGTACATAGTTTGGAGCAATATATGCTGCCTTTTAGACATCGTCTTTTTCAGGGACGTCCAAGCTTATTTCAACCTGACAACACCAAACCACGTCTGCGTGTGCTACAACAGCATGGCTGCATAATCAGAGGCTGTGGGTGCTAGACTGGCCTGCCTGTCTCCAATTGAAAACATGGTGCTTTATGAATTACAAATTACATCAACAAAAGCCCCAAATGGTTGCACAGCTGAAGACTTTAATTACTGAAGATTGGCAAAAAATTCCGCCAAGTGCTGTTCTAAGGAAAGGTGAAGTAACACTGTGGTAAACATGCTACTTTTTAGTAGGCAGGCATTTTATTTGGAATGAACAGATATCTACAAAAAAATAAAACAATAAATTCATAAGGTAAAATGTCAAATGTCATGTTTTTGTGCCATTTTTAATTGAATATGAGTCAGAATTTACTAATCACTGCTTTCTGTTTTCATTGTATTGTTTATCATTTGTTTTTTTTATTCACTGAATTCTTAAAATACTGAATAAAACATCTAAACATACCCATAATAGTTTGTAATATTTAAATTCACAATGTATAAGCTATTATTGTTCATAAAATAACAAATGTTGTTAATATAGCAAGTGATTCCAAACTTTCAGATGGCAGTGTATGTGTTTTTAGTGTATGTTTTACTTTTTGTCTTAAGAAACCTAAGCAATGTCTTTGCTAACACAAATTAACAGTACGATAATGAATATTAGTCTAACTGAGGTCTGATTTCATGATTATAGAATCCTGATTGTATCAAAAGCCCCATATTTACGCCCACCACGGGGCGCCATGAGCACGGCCTGTTCAACCTGTATCACGCCATGGATGGAGCCTCCCACCTACACATCCTGGTCATCAAAGAATACGAGATGGCCGTATATAAGAAATACTGGCCCAATCACATCATGCTGGTCCTGCCCACCATCTTTAATGGAGCTGGAATAGGTAACTGCAGTTTGCATTCTTAAGCACATCATTTCCATATATTACATCAATACAGTTACTTCACAGAGTAAACAAACTGAAAGACCAAATTGTTTTGATCTGTAATATTTTATTCATGTGACATTGATGTACATCAGTGTATTACACTTCACTGGAGTGGGATTACGTCTCTCCGTCTGTTTTAAAATATTTTATTAAATTATTATCATTAAATAAATAAATAAATTATGAAATTATTTCTCTATGCAGAGCGATTCCTTCTCTAATGTTCAGGGTGTATTAAAAATTAAGGAACCACCCAAATATGTGTAAGACACTGAATTTTAGCTTGTTCTCCTCATTAGCATGATGTATTGGACCAGTGGGTCACATACAATTATTGTCTTATCTCCATTTTATTTCTTTACATTTTCTACATAATTTAAACACAGCAGCTGCATTTTTCACTATATGATCATTTTGTAAAGAATGGACCAATCAAAATCATTTGGAATATAATCTTATCACATTAATTTACATTAAAATTGCCAATGTTTTTGTCTTCTCCTGTAAAGGTACCATTTTGAATATTCAGTCATAGGCAAAAGTTTGGGCACCCCGGTCAAATGATGTGCTTTGTTGATTTTGTGTAAATATGTTCACACATCTTCTGCAGAGAACACTTCTGCACATATTAACGCACAATTCCTATTTATTTACTGTATTTGACATATTAATAAAAGGAACTTGAAATGTGGCCTATGCAAAAGTTTCTATACTACATATTCTATATTTTCTGCTTTATTTTTTCCAATATGTTAAACTCAGCAAATAAATATAAGCTGTGCATACAATTCGCTGAAAAAGTGTTTCCTGTAGAGGATGTGTTGACAGATTTTCACAATCAACAAAATGTAATTGAACCAGAGATGTTCAAACTTTTGCCTATGATGGTATATGGTTTAGTAAGGATAGTGACAGTATGTAATAGACATACTCAGTGGTGTAATAGTGTGCATCTTTGGGTGGTTCCTGACTTTTGACTCATTCTGTAGCTCTAAATTTGAACCCAAAACTTATTATCTTTCTCTCTCCCTCATAGGAGCAGCACATTTCCTAATTAAGGAGTTGTCCTATCACAATCTGGAGCTGGAGCGTAATCGGAGGGTGGAGCATGGCAGTCGGCCACAGGATGTCTGGCCCTTCATCATCCTGGCCGATGACTCCTGTGTCATGTGGAACAGTGTAGACGTCGACTCCAAGAGGTGCTTTTTAGTGTTACGCTTGTTATGCATGAAAACCTTTGCAAATTCGTCTGAACTTAAACTTCATTCACTGTTCTTTTCATCATTTTCATCATCAATTTTCTCCCAAAAATGCACTGAATAAAGGTAGTTGGTACATTTGCTAATTGACCCTTTTTGCATTCATTCACATAAAAAGGTGTGGTTTTCCCCAGACTGTCTGGTGTAAATGTATACATATAGATTGTGTGCGTTTGGATGTTTACACAGCGGCATTGCAGGAGCAGAGCGGAACGTATCACTGAAGCAGGTGCTGCAGCATATGGAGTCGTCTCCAGACATCACCGAGTACGGCCTTTGTGGCCTCAGAAAGTGGTCGAGCCGGGGGTCTGGGACCGGCCGACGCAGAGAGCCCTTCTCGCGAGGACACCTGCACGACTTCCTGCTCCTCAATGTGGACCTCACACATGACATACAGTACAACCAAAACCGGTGAGTTCTTCTTCCTGAGATTCATAAAGAAACTGAGCTACTTGCTTGTCAGCATCTAAACATGCTAACCCTAGAGTAAAAAGCACGTGAGGCCATGAGCTACAGTGGTTTTTCCACAAGGCAAAGCAGGGTAAGAACACTAGAACACATGGAGTGTGTGGTCTTTGGTCTGTATTGCGTTCATATATCAAGCAAACCACACCAGAGTTTTTTAAAAGCAGACTGAGACCCACCTCCTCAGAAAATAGCCAGTGTTGTACACTTAGATTGTGTGTGTAAATTAAGTGTGAACACACCCAAAAAGTAGAAGTCCTCTGTCAACACATACCACTGATGTAGTGTTTACAGTCGTCCCTCTATCTGTGCACACTAGATTTACGTGTGATGACGTGGACTTTAACCTCCGCATCCAGAGTGCAGGCCTTCTCATGTGCCGCTTCAACAACTTCAGTGTGATGAAGAAGCAGATAGCCATCGGGGGATACCGCACCTTCATCATCAAGACCAAGGTTGGTGCTCCCCTATACACTAAAACAGCTGCAGTTTCTCATTGGGCTCCTCCCATTTTTAGAATCTTGTGTAAATCTTGTGTAGCTAAGAATTAAAGTCTATGAAGAGACTCTTAGTGCGATTGTAAATGTGGTTATACTAACACTAAAGGAGCACCCAAACATGAGAGTACCAGTGATATTGAATGAAGTCTAATTAAAATTCCACAGGTTTTTTTAAATGTCTGATTGGTTTAATCAAGAAAGTCATTCAGAGTCCGCATTACAGTTATGTAGTCATTATATTTACTGTCAATAAATAAAGTCATAAATACAGTCAATAAATTTATATCTGCCTTCTGAGTTTTTCTGTGCAATGTTGATAATAAAATAGAGGTGAATCTGATAAGGTTTCTTTGGGGGCTTTTTGGGGTGCCTGCATGTTCCTCTTCACCACCAGTGTTTATTTTTAAATTACATTTCATGCTAAAACCTTCTCTTAAAGCTATCAGAAAACAATGTGTCAGGCATCAGGCAGTGTATTCGTAAAAAATTTCATGTAATAAAGTTCTGTAAGGGAGCTTTTAGAGGATGTCTGGTCCCTGTCAACACGACTGAACAATTCAGACTCGAAAAATTTCAAGAATTGAGCATTTCACGTCCAGCCACTCTGAATGACAATCTTCACATATTCAGTGACATAAATATGCAGGAAAATGGAAAAACTGGTGGAATTCCACTTTAACAGTATCCAGACTCAATCATGCTAATGTCTACTCCCTGTTAGATTTCACTCATTTTCAGCAGGTTTGGTTGATGTGGTCATTTTAGAAAGATTTGATGCATGTTGTGCAAGCTTTTCACATCAATAGCAGAGGACATTTGTGCCTTATTACATTATTATTATTACTCAAGCAGATGACGGATGTACCAACCACAGTGCAGCCGTCCCAGTATATTTGCGCCCCCGACAGTAAGCACCTGTTCCTGGCCACTCCGGCTCAGCTTCTGCTGGAGAAGTACCTCCAGCACACGAGCCAAAGGCTGTTCCCCCTCAGCGCCGGCAACTACAGCCACCCAGTGCTTTCTGTGGACTGCTACCTCAACCTGGGCCCAGAGGTACACCAAGATCCTAACTGAGCAGAAGCTGAAAGATTCCAGAGATCAGGAGATTTTAGTATAGAGCAAAAGACCAAAATGGGTTTAAGACATGTTTTGATTTTGAGTTTCTTCTTCAGCTTTATTAGTGATTTTGGCCTTTTTAATTGCCTGAAGGATGCCCACCGCAGCGCTGGGATGTAACAGAATAAAAGTATTCAGAATTATGTTCAGAAATTAAGTATCTGTTTTCAGTCCAAGTTACATTTTGAAAATGCAGTTTTCAGAAAAGTTACTTGTTCTTTTTTATTTTACAGTACTGGCTTACT
This sequence comes from Colossoma macropomum, assembly GCF_904425465.1. Classification (NCBI taxonomy): domain Eukaryota; kingdom Metazoa; phylum Chordata; class Actinopteri; order Characiformes; family Serrasalmidae; genus Colossoma; species Colossoma macropomum. The sequence continues at coordinate 2,395,962 of NW_023494803.1, forward strand.
ACATAAAAAAACATCTTCCAAAGAAAAAACACCAATCCTTGTTTATCAGCTATTTTAAAATCAGCAAACGTTCTTGTTAGAAATGAACTGTAAAAAGAACCTCAATTAACAGCTTCTTCACAAAAACTGATAAATCAGTGGACTGATAAATCAGAGTGATGAGCTGGGCGTTAATCTCAGTGATACTGAGCTCTTTTGAGTGATGATCAAACTAATAACCTACTCGGTTGTGGACGTGTTTTCGAGTGATGAGATTAGCATCAGTGTTGAGCTGGACTCTCTGGGGATTTTGGGAGCAACAGCGGATTAAAGCAGGCGATGAAAAAGGAAAAGTTGAGAATTGCAGGATTCCGTTTAAATGATAAGCTCATTTTTTGTGAAACGTATTAACAGAAGAATTTCACGAAGAAAACTGATAACAGTGAGGAACAGTGTGATTTAAGTAAAAATAACAGAGGATGATGCTGCCTTTATTGTTGGATGCATTTTGATGTGTTCACACATTCAGAACAGAACTCTGATCACAGAATTATAGAAACATGTTTATCGTATAGCGTGTTTTGTTGATTTTCAGTGATACGCTGTGTTTAATCAAAGTAAAAATTAAAGGCGATGAAAATATGACAGATTCCTATTTGTGTGTTTGCTTGATCAAAATAGGTGTTAATGACACAAACAGAATAAAAATGTATACATTTTGGCTTTGTTAGATCAGGTTCCTCACATATTAACATAAAAGCAAGAACAGCATTGAGAAGCCACATCATTAAAGGAAAGGAAGAGATGAAATGCGGTTTAAAAGACTTTAATGCCTTTGCAAAGGGTTAAAAGCTCTAACTTTGGTCTAGTAGCTGCATCCTGTGCATGCTGGCTGAGATAGTTACTCCTATGTGATCCCAGTGATGCTGCTGGTTCTGAGTCCAGATCTTGACTCCTATTATATGGATGTCTGCTTCCTTCAGGTGACGGTGTGTTTTGTCAGCTCCAGACCGCACTCCATCAACATCAGCACTGCTGGCCTGCTCTTTGGAGGACTCCTGCTCTACTTTTGTGACTCTTTCGTCACACCTGGCTTCCTCAAGAAGTTCCGGTTTCTGAAAGGTGAGAGAAAAGCTCACTCCAGTAGCTCACAGTGGGTTTTTACAGTTCCAGGCTTTAGGAGCCTCAGAGTGAACTACACTGAAATCCTGAACAGGGTCTGACTATTAAGCTGAAAAAGGAAGGACATAATAAAATATCTGAAAACTGGGTTATTTGGAGTCACGGGATGGTTTGTGCAAACAAAACATAAATAATTAGTTTTAGTAAGAATCATTACTTTCTTTTACAGCAGTTTCAGTTTCGTTCCCAAATAATTACCCAAAAATGAGATATTTGCTGCGTCCTTTATCAGCTAAGATTTAGAACCTCTAGGGCACATAAGTGTAGTTTAGTACTGATTTGGTACATACTAATAATTTGTACCACACCTACGTGGCTAATACCTAGAACCTACCTGGCTAATTCCTAGAACTTACCTGGCTAATTCCTAGAACTTACCTGCCTAATTCCTAGAACTTACCAGCCTAATACCTAGAACTTAAGGGACTGTAAGAAGAAGCATTACGTGAAAACTGAAACAGTATCTGAATCTGTTTCTGCTGTTTCACATAATTTTATTGGGTTTATAAATTGTGTGCTCTGCAGATTAAATTGCTAGTTAGTATTCTGATTATAATATTATTTGGGAAATTTCAGAAAGACCTACCAAATAACATGTCCCTGCAGTTTAGTGATTGAGGCTAAAATGAACTCTTAAAAATGATAATTTCCTTCCCTGAATGTAAAAGTAAATAATAACTAGAAAGAGAAATTTCATAAATGAGCTTTAATTTGGCTTCACAAAGTCAGTAATAATGTTTCAAAAGTCAAAGCAGTTGTAGACAAATATTGATTATTTTTGATAACAAACTTAAATATATATAGTAATTGCAAGTAGTTGCTTATATCATAATTCCATGCTATGGCAATGGAACCCCAGGTTAATGTGTTGTTAGGCCATTATTTTGGTATCTCAGGTGGTTGCTAAAGTGTTGCTAGGCCATTGCTAGGGTAGCCAAGGTGGTTGCTAAGGCATTGCTAAGCCGTTGCTGTGGTATACCAGGTGGTGCCTGAAGTGTAGCTAAGCCGTTGCTATGGTAGCCAAAGTGGTTACCAAGGTGTTGCTCAGCAATTGCTTTGCTATCCTAGGCAGTCGCTAAGTAGTTGCTAGGCTGTTGCAATGGTATACCAGGTGGTGGCTAAGGTGTTGCTAAGACATTGCTATGGCATCTCAGGTTGTTGCTTAGGTCTTGTGAGAATGTGGCTGTGGCTTACTTGTATGTACAGAAACATTAGTCTACAGAGAATATACTGACTGTGGTGGAATAAGAGGCAGCGATATAAATGTAATATACTATATTAGAAGAATGACTCAGTTTCAGGATGTTGAGCTTTACCCACTTTATTCATATGGAAAAAAATAATGAACGCTGCACAAACACTTTAAGCCTAATCGGTTAAAAAGCACAAGCAACCTCTTTGAGTATGTTCCCTATAACATTAGCTCAGTGTAGTTTATAGTGTAGTGGTTCTTGGTGGTTCTTGCTTGAAAGCTGTTGAACAGTAAGTTGGCTTTTTTCCCTCCTCAAGTCTTGTTTGAGAATTCTAGTTTGTGAGAATAATGATAAAGACTCATCTGTACTCCTCTCTGCTTGCCCAGGGGCGACTCTGTGTGTGATCTGCCCCAACCGCAGCGCTCTCCGGCAGACCGTTGTCCGGCTGGAGCTGGAGGAAGAGTGGAGGTTCCGTCTGAGTGACGAGTTTCAGACGGCCAATGCTAAAGAGGACCAGCCGCTCTTCTTTCTGACGGGAAAACACATCTGACTTGACTCTGAAAGTCTACAGCAACAAACTGTACATAGCTGTCTATGTATATAATGAATGTGATGTACTGTATTGTCCTTTTGAATGCTTTTATTCTTTTTTCTGTTGTTTTTGTTCTCTGACCATATCAAATGTTCCCTTCACAGCCATAAAAAAATATATTTATTCCCACAACTGTATTTTATAACCACATCGTCTACATTTTAAAAATATTTTTCCATGTTCATTTATTGGACATTTTACAAACCAGCAAATATGAATTTTGCAGAGGACATTTTGTAGAGAAAGAATATTTTTCTAAATATTTGTTTTGCATATTCTGCGATGCTCGCTTTTTTAATTATAAATTTACTATGTAAAAGTACTTAAGGCATTGTTTTCTTTTTTAAGACATGGCTTGTGTTGTATAGTTTTAAGTAAGTCACTTTTTTATGCTTGACCTTAGTTTGTGGTATCTGTGCAGTTCTGCTGTGTCAACTCTAGAGGGCAATACAGGGATGTACAATATTTGTTGGGAAAGGTTCTATAATACAAAATGACAAATTAAACAATATTATCAATTCTTATATAAACATAAACAGAAACAGTGTATTGGTTTTTGTTTAATTATTGTTATGAGTCAATGACCGCATGCAAGCTGTCCTTATATGCAGAATTTAGGATGCATCGGCGCTCGTCTGCATGTAAACTTGTCTACTTGTCTACACTTGAGGGCTACATGTAAACCAGAATGTGACCCCACAGACTGCATTAAAAACCAACATGCTGTCTTTTTCAGGGACGTCTATACTTATTTCAACATGACATCACCAAGCCATATTCTACATTGCAACAGCATGGCTGCGTAATCAGAGTGCAGGTGTTAGACTGACCATCCTGCAGTCCAGAACTGTCCCCCACTGAAAACGTACAGCTGCTCAGCTGAAGACTAATATAACTGATGAATGGAAAAAAATTTTACAACCTATTTCTAATTTCGCTGCTATGCGTGATGTCAGCTGTTAGATGTTAGACTAATGGTTTGATGTGAAATAGTTTGTTGTAAACTTATTGACTCAGATTCCTTTCAGTGGAGTTGACAGGAACCAGGGTCTCCATGTCTACAATTCAAGTAGAGCCATTTTATTTACTATTTAAAACAACTAGTGAACCTACATGTCTTCTGGATTTTATATGTAATGTTTATGATATTAATTATTTTGCCTCACAGCATCTGCATGTACCTCTCAACCATGAATGGGTTAAAAAAAAACAGTTTTATGCCAAAATCTTATAACTATTGTTAAACAGTGTCTCAGGCAGTGCATTCATAACCATTTCACATGACTTTCTGTGAGTGATTTGAGGTAGATTTGATGAATGTAATTTTAAAGGGAAACATTTTCATTAATTCATTCTTACTAGTCTGTTACATATATTTTATTTTAGATATGAAATGCATGAAATACATTTAATATATATTTTTATTTTTATTTTATATATTATCTGTAACATATATTTTATATTCTACAATGCTCAAAAAGTGTTACATTATATACAGTTGTATGCACATGTTTATGTGTTCGGGTCAAGTGACATATTTTGACATATTTTGTTGATTTAAGTGAAAATAATTTAAAATAATTTATCCTCCACAGAGAACACACTTCTGCTCATTTTGAGACACAGTTACTGATTATTTGCTGATAAAAATAAAACATCAAATGTGGCATGTGCGAAAGTTGTGCCACAAAAGTTGGCCTTCATTCACACACACACACACACACACACACACACACACATTGTCTAAGCCGCTCATCCTTGTGGGTCACGGGGGGTGCTAGAGTGTATCTCAGCGGTCACTGGGCAGAATGCAGGAAACACTCTGGACAGGTCGCCAGTCCATCGCAGGTCAGACAGACAGACACATACATTCACACACACTCACACCTACATTCATACCAAGGGGCAATTAAATGTGTCCAGTTGGCTTGACAGCATGTCTTTGGACTGTGGGAGGAAACCCCCCCACGCAGACACAGGGAGAACATGCAAACTCCACACAGAGAGGACACTGGTCACCCGGCCGGGGAACCAAACCCAGGCCCTTCTTATTGTGAGGCAACAGCGCTGGGTTTGGGCACAAGTGATGAATCAGCTTCAGTGCATGAAATCAAGCACTGACCTTCCAGCACCTCATTTACATATCGTTTACATGAAGCACACCCTAATTCATGGTTTGCTCCACCTACTGCAATAAGGGTGTTCATTAGGGTCAGTTTTTCTTTAATACATTAAATTCAGCAACTAAATAGAAATTATAAAGTGAAGTTTACAAGAAAATTCCATATTTAAGCACTAAATGAGTCTCTGCATGAAATTCACTAATTCTTTAAACTAGTATGTAGTGATTCTATGAAAAACATCATTCAGATACAGTGAATAAGAATAAGAATGAATAAGAATAGTGAAATTACAAGTTATAATTGCAAATACTTTAAACATCCTTTACAGAGAGCAAACTTAAATAGAGAAATATGGTATTTTCCTCAAGTTTATTTGCTTAATTAAACATAGAAAAAAAATGAACAACTGTTAAATCCAGCGAGTAAACAATAATTTTGCTTTAACATGTGCAGAAGTGTCCCTGTAGAGGACATGTTCACTTATTGTCAAAAGAACATGTCTTTAGACCAGGGGTGTCCAAGCTTTTGCACAAGACAGTGTCTCCTTTCATTTTAGCAAGGACAAGTGGAAGCACAACAAGTTTGACCCAGTTGGTCAACCAGTTAACTCCCATGCAGTTGGCATAACAACTTTAGACCACATGAACAGCCCTGCGTCATTCTGGGGCAGCACAGAGTAACAGCCCAGTGCAATTACATAAATCAGAGACCTAACTGACCCAGTGAGTCTCTGCAGATATTGGATTACATGTGACGTGTGTATGAGACAAGTTAAATAATGCAATAATAAATAATGCAAACTATTAACTGCAATGATTACAAGAGTGTTTACATTTAAAGTCAATGTGAAATCAAAACTGACCTCTTTGTTAGTCTGTGTCCTTGGTCATATTAAAGAGTTCATGTTCTACTTTTTTCTTTTAAATATTTTTTCTCCTTGAGATTCACTTATAACTTTGATGTGGTTTTATGTACCTAAAATAGTCATAACTTACTGTACATGATTGTTATCCAGATTCTCTCTTTATCCCTTAAAATCAAACGATGTCTGTCAGGTCCATGTAATCAATGTACATACATTATTTACAAAGTCCTATATTTAAATAAATGTTTGTTGCCAAACCTTTAAGACAGATATATGTAAATGACTTCTGTACAGACTGTAGTCCATCTGTTTCTCTGCGTACTTTGTTAGTCCGCTTTTATCCTGTTCTTCAGTGGTCAGGACCCCCATGGACCCCCACAGACCCCCACAGAGCAGGTACTATTTGGGTGGTGGGTCATTCTCAGCACTGCAGTAACACTGACGTGGTGGTGGTGTGTTAGTGTGTGTTGCGCTGGTCTGAGTGGATCAGACACAGCAGTGCTGCTGGAGTTTTTAAACACTGTGTCCACTCACTGTCCACTCTATTAGACACTCCCACCTTGTCGGTCCACCTTGTAGATGTAAAGTCAGAGACGATAGCTCATCTGCTGCTGCACAGTTTGTGTTGGTCATCCTCTAGTCCTTCATCAGTGGTCACAGGACGCTGACCACAAGACGCTGTTGGCTGGATATTTTTGGTTGGTGGACTATTCTCAGTCCAGCAGCGACACTGAGGTGTTTAAAAACTCCAGCAGCACTGCTGTGTCTGATCCACTCAGACCAGCGCAACACACACTAACACACCACCACCACGTCAGTGTTACTGCAGTGCTCAGAATGATCCACCATCCAAATAGTACCTGCTCTGTGAGGGTCCATGGGGGTCCTGACCACTGAAGAACAGGGTAAAAGGGGGCTAACAAAGTATCAGAGAAACAGATGGACTACAGTCTGTAACTGTAGAACTACAAAGTGCACCTATATAGTAAGTGGAGTAATATGGTCCATATAATATTAACCAATAATATCATGCTACACCTCACACGCCCATCACCCCACCCACCATGGAGTGAAATGCTTAGCCTGTTCAGAGACCTTTTCTGATACCTGATATTTAGAAATACGTCGTGGTATGAAGGGAAAGTGCTTTATGATTTCCTGTTCACGTTGCCTTTAAATGCAAAACATCGTGGACAAAAACGTATCAAAACACGCAAAAAAGAGGTGAAAAAGACTATAACTGACAGGAGGTTCGTAGAAGGTTAGAAACATTACTGGAACTCTCTTCTTTACTTCTTGGCTGAACTGAGGGTCAGAGCGGAGTCAGGATACGTGATCAGCTGATCAGACTTACACACCTCAATATAACTTCATGCCAACATGATGATCTGGCACTGATTCTAAGAAAAGATCTTTAGCATTTTATATCGCAGATGTGCAAAAACAGCCCTTCATGTCAACAAATTGTTGATGTTGTTGTTTATTTAAATATATCAACATTTTGTAGACTTTTTTATATTTACAGATACAAAAATTAAATACATACTTTAGGATTCCTCTAAATAACTCAATCAATACTGCCTTCAGATAAAAATAATAGTGATCATCATCAATATTAAATTTTATTTACCAAGCACCTTTCAAAAGCTCAAAGTCATTAAGCTTCAGCAAAGAAACACTGGAATATCACAAGCACAACATACTCGAGGGTACAGTTATGGAGCCCCTCAGGTGATTATTTTTCAATAAGGCGTATATTGAGGCCATGAATGAATATACTGAGGTCACAAGTTAAGATTCTCACAGCCGTGAATTAAAATCAGTAGAGCTCAACACGACACAAACAAGTTCCTTCAGATCTCTCTAGATTTAACAGGTGTGGAAACAGGTAGATTCGTGGCTAATTGCAGAACCGGTGCCTAGAACCGCATACTGAACTACACACAGCCACAAAAAAGCTAACAATGTTTGTTTTAGTGCAAACACCCCCATAGTGAGTGGACTAGCTGGTGGTGACTCCAAAGATAGTGAACTAAAAAAACACCACTATTTTGTGTATTTTAAAAAAGTTTGCTCTTGTACTTCTTTTTCTTTTTGAGCTTCAGTTTGAGCTTCGCTCTCATATGTTTTACTATAAGTAACTGGTTGTAGCTTTCAACTCGAATGCATCCAAAACGGCTGTTCAACTGCGGCGAAGCCAGCGTTTTGATGGTGTGAATTAAAAAAAATATCAGAGGCCCTGAATTATTCAGGCCAATAGGTAAGTCAGTGCATTAAATCCTACTTTAATGTATGAAATACTTCTTATATTTTCATGACACACAATATGCATCACAATGTTTGATGTTAAATTGTAGTTTTCTGAGGTTTGACAAAACAAAAGAACCAGTAGTGCCACATTTAAAAACTATTATCAAAATAATGAATACAATCATTTGTTATTCAACATATATATTATCAAAAAAATTACACTGAACCCTCAACAAAATACATATATTTTTTCAGCGAGTCCAACTTCACCTTTAGTACAGCTTCTATTCTTCCCACAAGGCTCACTTTCAGTTTGTCACAGAAATCTGCAGGGATGTTTTTCCACATCTCCAAAGTTCAGACTGTATTTTCTCTTTCTCACAATCCAAATAATCCCAAACACATCATCGCATCATTGTGATGTTGAGGTCTGGACTCTGGGATGGTCAGTCCTTTGTTCTGAGGACATCAGCAGCTTCTTTGTGCAAATTTGTTTTGTTTTTTGTCTTTAACTCTTTCTTTGCTTCTTGACAGCTACACATCCTTTCAGACCCACAGCGCTGAGTTGTCTTCTCACAGTGGAAGGATGGACAGAAACAGCTGTGGATTTTCTCAGATCTGAGGTGAGAGTGGAGCTGGATTTTCTCTTCTCTCAAGGCTTTAAGTACTGTTTATCCAATGGTGACAGTTATGGCGTCTTCCAGGTCTTCCACGGTTGTTAGGAGCCACGTTTTCTCCGTATCTTCTAATTTCTAATTTTTCCCAGTCATTTACGCTATATGACCAAATGTATGTGAACCCAACTATCTCAATTATATGAGATTGTTTGGCTTTCCGTTCCAAAACCACGGCCGTTAATATGGATTCACTCATGTACAGGGGATCAGGGTCAAACAGGAAAAGCCTTCCCTAAAACTGTTGCCACAAAGTTGGAGGCATATAATTGTTTAAAATGTCTCTGTATGCTTAAACCTATGAAGTGACACTGTTGAGTGCCTTCAGGTTTAAACAACAGGGACATCATGTAACAGCACATTTCTGTCAAGCAACCAGTTATGAATAATGAACAAGCTTTTAATTGAGTTCTACATAAAATGTAACACTAATAATAATAATAATAAAAAATGCAGTTTTGTTGATGCTTTTTACCATGATGAGTGCACGCTGAGGGAGGTCAAGCTCAATCTGGGCTGCCTGAAGTTGCCTCTGCCAACTGTGATAAAACATTATCTAGTACTCCAGTTTTCTGTGACTCCTAGATTTAAGCTAGATATAAAAACACAACCCAGTACAATTGAGACACAATGATGGACCCATTATCCACTGCAATGCAAGTGAAACAACCTTTCTTCAGTTTCCACTCCTTCAAAGAAGCTTGTAGAGCAGCAGCTATTGTCACTCACGTGTGTCTGTGGAAAACAGCTGGTCTTGAGGTATTTTGACTCTAATTTGCAGTCACTGCTGACAGTAATAGGCATGTATGGCTGTAAATTAATATTTGGAGCTAAGGTAAAAATACTTGGTGCTGTAAATCTTTTTACATCAAGTGACTAAAATTCCCTCAAAGTTTTACAGTGTGATCCTTTTATGATGCTGAAGATTCCAAAACTAACATGAAAAACCTAAACTGAAAGTAAAATCTCATAGGTTTTTACCATTTCCAACGAGCAAATTTGAGTTAAATGTCAAATGTGCCTCTAGTGAAACAGTATAATCAGAGTCATTAGCACTGGGTACTGGTGGCAGTGTAAGATCATGCAGGGACGATTAAATCATTGTATTGCTACTGTAGCGTCAACATTACTCTTCACTGGACCTAATGGGTCCAGCCCAAACCCTGAAAAACAGCCCCAGCCCATTATCCCTCCTTCACCACACTTTACTGCTGGCATTATGCGTTCTCCTGGTAACATCCTCCTGGCATCAGCCAAACTCCAATCATCAGCCAAAAGTGTGATTCGTCACTCAAGAGAACACATTTTCGCTGCTCCAGAGTCCAGTGGCAGCGTGATTTACTCCACTCTAGCCATCACTTGGTACTGCGTATAGTGATCTTAGGCTTATGTGTAGCTGCTCAGCCATAGAGTCCCCTTTCATGAAGCTCCCAATACAGTTATTGTGCTGATGTTGTTTCCAGAGCCAGTTGTGAACTTTGTAGTGAATGATGCAACAAAGGTTAGCAGATTTTTATGTGCTCTGTGCTTCAGCACTTGTCAGTCCTGCTCTGTTTGCACGGCCTATCGTTTCATAGCTGCATAAATTTTACAAACTGACATGCTGCGTCCGACAACAGTGCCATGTTTAAATATTTTAAGCTCTTCAATATGACCTGTTATACTCCCAGTGTTTCTCTATGAAGGTTACATGGCTATGTGCTTTTTACACCTGTGAGGAATGGGTGTGGTTGAAACACCTGAACTCAATGATAAAGATGAGTGTCCACACACTTTTGGCCATATAGAATTTCCTTTTTCCATATGTAGGGGAATTATCTTATATCTCCTCAGAAATATCTCTGAAAAATTAATAAACTGTGTGTGTGTGTGTGGTGTTTGTGTGTGTGTCTGTGTGTGTGTGTGTGTGGGGGGGGGGTGTTTGTGTGTGTGTGTGTGTGTCTGTGTGTGTTTGTGTGTGTGTGTGTGTGTCTGTATGGGTGTGTGTCTGTGTGTGTGTGTGTGTGCGTGTGTGTGTGTGCGTGTGTGTGTGTGTGTGTGTGTGTGTGTGTGTGTGTGTGCATGCTTATTACACCAAGAGAGAGAGCAAATGTCCAATCATGTCCTCTTGTGTGAGCAAGAGCTAGAAGGGTCTTGCTGTTCGAGGATCCCCCTGCAAGATCCTCTCAAGTTTCGGTGCTGGACTCCATTCCAAGAACACACTCGGTAAAATTAGTAAGAAAACATCCTCAGCCCTGGTATATAGATCACTGCCTGGTTGACCATGCAGTCAAAGTCACAGTCGTACACGTACTTGTTAGGAAGATTTGTGTTGGCCTCAACTAAAAGAACAAGGCCCGGATTACACTGAGGAGCTGGGAGCTCCAAACAGACGATGGAATCATGCAATCAGAGGAAGATCCAGAAGAACATGCTGATGAACTCAATGCCAGTGAAACGAATGAGACGAGCTGGACATGGGTAATACGCTGAGTTTGCTTCTGCATGTGAAAGTAGAGAATACTTGTGACACTGTGTACCATCAGCTTAAAGCTGAAGGCTATAAATAAATTGCAGTGTATACATTTTGATGCACTGGCAGTAGAAACAAAAAGAAATGTCCAGATTCTTCATTTGGCAACACAAGGCAGACAAGCTGTAAAGGCTGCTTTAAAAAATTACCAGCTCTTTCGTCAGTGTTGCCTTTACTCCAGCTGGCAAAATGCAAGTCCAAGACCAGACAAGTTGCTTCAGATGGTACGATATACAGATTTATTGCACAGCGGTGTGCACTGAAAAAAGGCCACTGTCACAATAAAAATCAATACTGCTTTTGAAAGCTCTAAATTACAGGTGTATTTAAAGCAACATGCTTCAGTGGGGCTGCAATGTAACTCGTGTGTTTTTCTGTGTATAAGGGATGGGAACAGTAAGAGAGACGTAACAAATGTTCTTCAGAATCTATTAGCACCCAAATCTGCAGCTGAGTATAGCAGAATAAGTTATCCTGACTAAAGGCTAATAAATACTACTGTGATGACAGTACTTAAAGAATTAGCCAGCTAGCAAAAAAATATTCAAACAGTGCACCTCCACATATCCGCCACAAAACAAATGTAGTCTGTTTTCACTTCCACCTTCAAGATGCATCATCAGAAGAGTGTTTTCCTTGTCTTTAAACCAGAAAATCACTTTATACTGTAGAATTGCTTTAAAAAACGAGTAGGCATGTTTACAGCAAATGTAATAACAGTTACATTGTTCATTTTGGCCAAAGTGTCCCCTTAAGTAATTTGTACATACAGGCTGGTTAAGTAATAGTTATAGTACTGACTACAGTAAGTATTATTATTACTACTACTACTATAACAACTACTATCACATAAACACAACTGTTAAACATTATTTTTCTAAACTGTTAATTGACTCATGCAGGGCTAATAGAGTATTGTGCGGGTGGGGTGCGCGTGTGGGGCAGCTGAAGAGCTGCACAGTTTCCACAGTCAGTGTAATAGAAGCTATAGTTTAAGAGCACTAGAAGATTCTAGACTCCTCACATTACATGGGGATTTTCCTAGCATGCTTGCTGGCCTCGCCAGTCAGTCATACTTGAGCTGCAATGTAGTATAAAAAAGTACATCAGACCCAGTTAACCGCTATGATCCTATATTGATCATACATGTAGCCAGAAAACATGGTTCCTGTGTGAAAGAGAAGCTGGTATCAGTCAAGGTTGTGCAGCAGTGAGAAGCAGTTATGTAACTGAGGCTGTGACACCACCAAGTGCACTTTTACGCCCTAGAAACAATGTCTAAATTTAGGCTGGGGTCAACCCTGTGTGACCACATAACAGTACACAGTGTGAAAAGTGTTCCACCTGCTAGCCCGGGTGCCAGAGAAACTCCACTAGCAGTTGCTAACATTGCTAATAATGAAAGAAAGCTAATACTCAGTTAGCATGGTAGTTGCCCCAGTAGCTGTCAGCAATTGTTAACCAACACTGTGTTTCTGGATAAATTATTTTAATACACTTTTTAATGGATCTCAAGTTGGGGTCATTAGTCATCTGCACTGCTCTGTTTGATTGTGTGTTGTGGATGATGTATAACCTCTGATAGGGATGTGAGTCACAGCTGCTAAGAGTGAGAAACACGGCTCCACGTGTCACAACTATCACAAATAAACTAGAGAGAAAAGTTCATGAATTAAAGTTGACATGACAAAGCTGCTGCTATGAAATCCCTGGTGAAGTGTTGCTAGATCGTCCTAGGTAGAGATGTAGTTGTGACAATGACAGTAGTAAGAAGTGACAGTAGTAAGATGTTGCTAGGCTATTGCTATGGAATCCCAGGTGGTTGCTAAGGTGTTGCTCAGCCATTGCAATGTTATCCTATGTGGTTGTTAAGGTGTTGCTAGGCAATTACTATGTCATTTCTAAGGGGTTACTAGGTCATTGCTATGGTATCCCAGATGGTTGCTAAGGTGTTACTAGGCTATGATTTCCCAGGTGGTTGCTAATATGCGTGCTAGTATGTTCTTGAGTCTGTATGTAATGTCTATGTGGCACTCTTTCTGTATAGCCTCTACAAAAACTGCAACTCATGACAACAGTATTAAAAATACATTTCATATAATCTTTGAGAAAAAGTCATATGAACAAAATGCACAACTTTCACAAAAACGATAGGAAAAGCTGAGAAAATGCTCTGCATTTTTAATGTGTCAAAGCCTCGGTTATTAGAATATTTTATCTCCTCAGAGGTCATCAGGGCAGTGTCATCATAACGCTGAGCAAAACATTCTTATGAACAAAACCCTAACAATAATTTTGTTCATATCACTGTCCCGGAACAGTACATACAGCCCATTTTCAGACATACTGAAAATTATATAAGCTCACTCTGGCAGAATATTTCAAAATATTTAAGCAAGTCTTCTGTTGCTAACACTGACATAGCTGCTGATTGCCCAGAATTGCTTCAGTTTAGGTGAAGGTCTAGTAGTCATAGATATTTGTCCATGATTTATTATCTTTCTACACACGCTGACAGATGTTTGTCTTTACTTAGTGCAGCTATCTTTAGTAATCAATATAGAAATTACTTTGTCTATTGCACCATATTGCTTTTGAATAGTTGACCTTCCGTGCACTTAAACGTCATGTTAGGACACATAATTTAATAATCAGTACACAGCTGTTCTGTAAGCTTCTCAACTGTTAAAAAACATTGTCCTGCGCTGAAAAAAACACAATCAAAAATACAATGTGGTGCATTTGTTGGACCTCCTTTGTTTTTCATACTTAATAAAATAGATACATTAATATTGTCATCTGCTGACAAAACCAGGTAGTTCTATTTAAAACTACCACAGAATGTGGCACATCCGCTGGCCCTAAGTGATTCTAATAACCACTTAACCCCCTGAACCCTGGGCTTATTATTCAATTATTATTCGTGACCTTAGCATACAGTAATTACTATGAATCATTTGATAAGAACTTTAAAGCTAAGATTAAAGTTATGTGGTTTGCCAGTGGAATTGCTGTTATCAAGTTATCAAAAACACCACAAACATGCTGGACCTCAGTGATTCAGTAGTCCTACTATAGCAATGGAATAACATCATAAACACAAAAGAGATATTCTGCTGGAACAGAATGTCTTCATGTAAATCTCCATTCTCACTATAGTTACGTTAGCAGTCAGCACAGGACCACACTGACTCCCTGTCACATGGCCTTCTGGGCTCTGATTGGTGGAGAAAGCCCAACCCCATCCACTCCCCCTCTCAGTGAACACAGTCTTGAGCCAGGAGTTCCTGGGAATCTCAGTTCTTCCTATCTGAGTCACATGGTGACTGACTGAAATGTATAGTTTACCAGTGGTCAGCCAGCTTTAGAGCAGAGACCTGCAGTGACCCAAGCTATACTGATATAGCTATATAATGATATATATAGACCCAAACTATACTGATAAATACTGATATGTAGATTTTTATATGTGGCTTACTGTCACAGCAATATGACAGCAATTATACTAACATGAGACGCATTAGCATTATTACATTTAGCATTATATGAGACCATTTCTAACATAACTGTCGTTTTACTGGTGCAATAAGGTTGGAAAATTCATCCTTAATCTCCTTTTACACAGAGTGGAAAGGAAAGTGCACTGAGTTCTCAGTAGAATCGATAGCTTTGGTTCTTAGAAATCACACACGTTTTCAGGCTACACCCTACAGTCTTTCCCTAGCTAAATCAACTGGACAGGAGCTGATGAAACTGAGAGTAGAACATATTTTGTGCAGCCAGAGCCCTGCTGATTTCAAAACACACACACACACACACACACACACACACACACACACACGCACACACACACGCACACACACACGCACACACACACGTGCACACATGCACTTCCGTTTTAAGGGTCTCTTTTCCAGGAAAAACTTCAGTACTCCAAGTTATATAGAGTTCAACACCTCAGCCAACATACAAAAGACCAAACAAGTGCGCGGCTTGTTTGGCATTCTGGGGATGTGAGGTTACTACAGTGCACAGTCAGTTGAGAATGAGAAAAATGTGCCTCTTTAGCAACAAAAATAATAACAGTTCTTCTCAGATACAAGAGAGTGAACTGATTGTGCCTGATGACTTTTGAAGAAGACAAGTTGGAGCATTTTATTCAAATGACATGGAAAAATGACAGAATGTATTATATGCTGTAAAGCTTCTGACAGCTAATGTAAAAGATTATTGATCCCGAAGGAAATAAAAAAAAGAATTAAATTCTGAGGATAATAAAGGGGAATTCCACCAATTTTTCAAAATTTGAGCTTTAAGATAAGAATTTGGTCTAAAACTTTCTTTTTTTAATTTGATCCTGTCAGAGAGGTACATGCAAGACATTGTAAGGAAAAATAGTACCCAAAGAAATGTTGCCTTTACCATTATCAACACTGCATGTAAAAACTCAGACGATGCCTGTAGGTTCACTGGTCATTTTGGATAGTTAATAAAATGACTATATTTGCATCATAGGCATCGTGACCCCCAGTTCCCATCACCACTACTGTAAAGAAAATTTGTGCTTAATGGATTTTAGGTCAAAACTATTGTAAAACAATGTCCTGTGCATCAGGCAGAGCATTTGTAACCATTTCATGTAATTATTTTCTGTGAGGAAATTTTTAGGGGCATTAAATGCTTCTGGACATCTGGTTCCTACCAACACCACTGTAATAAATTCTGACTTAATAAGTTTCTCTAGAACAAAGCATTTCATATCAAACCCATCTGAATAATTGAATTACACAGAATTTTTGAAAAATCAGTGAAATTCCCCTTTAAATGCTGTTAAATGAGTCTCTCTGGTAATCTCACAGTGTTAATCTGATTAATCTCAGTCTGACAGATCTCCATGAGGTAATCTCTCCAAACAGTATATTTACTTGTGCCTGTAATCACATCTGCTCAAAACTGAGAATGAATATAATGTCTGTGTGATGAAGCTGTACCACAGCACATGCCTGATTTTCTCCTCTCTCCTCAAAGTGAAACAATGATATTTTATTTGAGGTTCAGGCAGATATAACAGTCTATGAAGGCCATAAATCATGTTTTTGAGCCACACGTGAGGCAGGAAATATACGGTGCATCATTCAGTACATGTAAAACATCCACTCAGCTCACAGGCACATCCCTCCTAGCGCCACTGCAAAAAACTGATTGCAAAAAGGCCTGGCAGCCCTCCAAGCCAGCCACGTGAGTGGAACAGTCATGTGCATGTGAGTGTTTTATGAATGTATGCAGTCTATACAATATAATGCGGGTATAACTGCTGTATGTACACAGCTTGTCTCAACACGTTGGTTTTCAGTCATGATTCATTTTGTGTACAACTCGTGTTTCGGCTGTGGAAATATGAACATGATGAATAGCCCATTGACTGTTTATTCAATGACCACATATTTAAATCCAATGTCGTACAGTACCGATCGTGGGTCACCGCAAACGACAGACCAGCTTTTGATACTGCAATAGATGCCCATCTACTACAATGCTGTAAAATGTTAATGCTTTAAAACATCGCTGTAAACACAGGACAGATAAACCATAATAAACGTAGTCCTCAGACGGCACAGCAGTTGACTGAGCACTTAAAGGAAAATTCTATCCTTTTTTCAAAACGTCTGCAAAATTCTGTTGATAAGATGTGCAATTACCGATTCTGATTCTGACAGTGGTGGTGACAGGAACCAGGTGTCAGGATGTCTACAACACAAATATAGTTATCAAAATAGACTTGATTAATGAAAATAGTGATAAGTGACTACATTGCCTCACAGCTCTGTCTAAACCATGAATGGATTTTAAAAAATATGTTTTTTAAAACAACATCTCAGGCATTAAGCAGAGTATTTGTAGCCATTTAATGTTCTGTAGGGGGAGTTTTAGTGGCATTAAACGCTTTAAGATGTCTGGTTCCTTTCACCCCCACTGTGAACAATTCTGGCTCGCTGAGTGTGCCTAGAATGGAGCAACTCTGAATGGCTTTGTTTACATCTTACCTATTTAATTATGGAGACATTTTTAAATCAGTGGAATTCCCCTTTAAAAGCATCAAATAAATATATGAAATGCAAGAAAAATAAAGGATGTGGGCTCTTTAAAAGTGCATGAAGATGCTCTGATGTGGTTCTATATGAAACCTGGCTGCTGTTACAGGCCAGCTGCTTCTGGAGCTCTATATAGTTTGTTTACATTATATGTTTATTATATATGTTTACATTAAGATAAAGAAAGAAGAGCTTAATTCGAGCTCGTAAATATACTAAAGGCAAGATGGGCGACACCTTATAGCCCTGCGTGTATTTTCTGTAGTAAACAGGGTCTTTTTTGAGAAGCATCACTAAAAAGCGTTAACACTTGGTGACGTCACATGCGTAGGCCGAGCCCTGTAATTTTTTCCCACCCGTTTTCCTACAAACCCCGCCCTCCTGCGCTGGGATTGGCTAGTGGATAATAGCCACAAACAATCGACCACGTTGAGTATGAGCTACTGACCAATCCTAGCGCAGGTGGGCGGGGTTTGTAGGAATACGGGTGGAAAAAAATAACGAGGCAGAGGCAGCTACGATTAAAATACCCTGGTTTAAACACAGCGGCAACAGCGAAAGAGACGCAGACGCGGTCTCGACGGAGCGCGTGAATATTATAAGAAGGAAAAGGAAAAACCCGTTTAGCCACAAAACGTGTTTCTTCTTCCGGCTGTTTGGACGATGGACTGAACGGTGCTGAACTGCTGCGACATCCGAGCGGCTCTCAGTGTATGTAGCTGTCATTCATTTCATTCCTCCGCTTGTTTACTTCCACACGGAGGCAGAGCTGCGTGCTGTGCTGGGGGCAGCAGCTTCACTGACTTGGCTGATTTATTGTGTTTTTTAATCTACTGATGCTTTTTTGCCGTGTAGTTATAATGTACACATATCTAAAGGGGCTGTCCTTGGCTTTCCAGTGAGCATCGGGCATCATATAGTAAACATCTCACAATCTGAACCATTTAGCTGTATTGGTGAGCTTTAAGCTGTGGATGCTTATAACTACGTTTCCACCCTGAATATATTTGTTTATTTACATCCGTTTAATGAATTATTTTCTGACAGCTGAACAGCTACAGCCCTGCACCCCCCACACCAGTGGAGGCTCACCTCAGTCACACTGTTGTTGGTGTTTTGCCATTTGAATTTCGAGGTTATCGTTTTGTAAAATGCATCAGTGTTGATTAGTGGCGAATAGCTTCAGTGAGAGGGGCAGGTAAGGTCAGTGCAGTAATGTGTGAGCTGGTTGCATATTGTTGTCTTCTGACAGGTTTCTCTCCAAAGAGCAGCGACCTCCATGGCTTAGAGGAAACACCGTGTTCTGAAAGACTTCCTCTGCTGATAAAGGCACATATTTGTTTAAGTAAAGAGGTTCCAGCTTTTATTTATGTCATTCTTTTTGGCTGTGGTCTCTGGTGAGCAGGGATAAACACAGGAACCATAAAGCTAGGGGTAGAGGTGGCAACATGGCAAAAATATTCTATTATGATACTTTAATACATTTTTATGATGCATGATATGCATCACAATATTTTGTTTTATGTGAGATTTAATAAGTTGGGTTGGAACAGACAAAGTAGAAGCTGTAGTCCCAAATATAAAAATGACTATAATAACTACAATGATTTTTCTTCAGTGCCTTATAAACTGCTCTGCATTAAATCCTAATAAAAAAGTCCTAATTATGTTCACTCTGTAATGATGTATAGTCAGTCAGGACAGCGACTTCAGCACCCATTAAATAGCTCACTACCCGCTCAGCTCTGCGTCTCTGAACAGGTAGAGCTACAGCCATGTACAGATGACAGCAGGCTGTCAGAGCTGCCCTACCTGGAGTCGGCCTGTCACTATCATAAAAGTTTAATTGCCATATAAACAATTTCAATCAACTATTTCTTTCACTTATGGTTTGGAGCTGGGGAGGAGAAACTGGGCCTAGATATGTATGAAATGAAAGTACAGGAGTTTGGATCTTGTAAAACAGGGTAAAGTAGTGATTTAGCACGTTCATTCCTGGGCTCATTATTCAGTTACTGTACAGTATTTACTATTAATTATCTGGGAATCACTGTGAAACTAATAGGAAGTTATTCAGAGTGAGGAGCTGAAGTGTGGGCCTACATATAGGCCCTTAGGGTTTAAGGTGTTAAACAATAATTTTTGCTGTTAAGGATGCACCAATACAGGGATTTTGGGCTGATGTCAATATATTCTTTTTCATGTACATATTTGTTGATGTCAATATATATACATTTATATATTTTTTAAAACTTATCTGGATTAGCAGTAAAGAGATATGTAGCGTTTATTTCTGTAATGTTCCAGATGCATTAAAATGAATGAAATGCAGATGTTTTAGCACAATATCCCAGCATCACCCAAACTTTCTGCTTTTCTATAATACTTTAAATATGTCATCGGATATTGGTTTGAAATATTGGTCAAATCTAAACAATTTTTTTAAGAAGTAACCTGCCAATCCTTTTTTTCAGGTGATTATCTGCTGATACCAATATGATTTCAATATTAGTATCAATATTCAAATGCAATATGCAATATTCAGTATGCATTCCTAGTACCTCATATCACTTCAGATTCAGGCAGAATTGCTAAAGAACTTCTTGTAAAGATCTTATTGTGGTAAAGCATCTCTTCATACATCATGATCTGTGGTGGACATTCATTTGTCCGACTGTCTCACACAGGCCAATATAGGCTATTTGTTGCCCAAATCCATCATTAAAATTAGCATTTTAAGAGCATTTTTAATTCTGCACTGTAGGGAGAGGGGCTGACCACTCTCCTCTGTCTGTCTAGTGTTTGAGAGGTCATTACTGATTGAGCCCTGGCACTACTCCATCCTTGGCAGGCTGTGGTTCTGTGATTTTGTAATCCTCTTTTTCAGCAGTTTTACAGAGAGCACCATGTCTAGGGGTAGAGCTGATGCTTTGCAATCACATTCAGCCTTTTCCCCTGATGTGCCAAGAGGCAGACTGCAGTTTTACTGAGGACCCCATCTGTTCTGTGTGCAAAGTCTGCTCAGCATTTCCTTTGAAACTTGTGCATTATTTAGCTAAACGATAATAAATGTCTTTTTGGAGAAGTCCTTCCTCGTCATGCTCGGAGACACCGAAGACTGGTTTGTTTATACAGATACAGTATATTTCCAAAGTTTTGTACACACTCTTTCTAATTAGTGAATTTGTCTACTTCGGCTACTAAAGGGGACACAAAGTCAATATTAATACCTTGATTTCAGAAGAAATGCTGGATGATCAGGCTTTTGGTATATAATGTATGACAATGGCGCTTCCCAAAGTCAAGTTAGGCTCACACATTATCCCACCTTCCAATAATTAAGATGGCTTGAAAAAGCCAATTTACTGTTCTTCATTTCTTATTATTATTTGCAACAGCGTTTTAGCTAGAACCATGAAATTCTGCAGGATTGTGATTACCCAGATTCATTGCTTGTGCTTTTTTGACCAATCGGATGTACAGTTTTCATACAGCTTTTGTTCAAAGTTCAATGAAAAAAGCACCACATCAGCAACCACCTGGGATACCAGAGCAAGAACATAGCAACACTTTAACAACCACCTGGAATAACAAAGCAGTAACCTAGCAACATCTTAGCACTACCTAACTAAGCACCACCAAGCATCGCCCTAATAACAAGCTGGAATACCAAAGCAAACACCAGGAATTACTATAGAAATCCATTACTGACTACTAAGGCTTTGGATGTAACAATTATGGGGGTTGAAATTATGGTTCACATCTGAACATTCAAAGGCAAAGATCTTGTCAGCCAAAAAGGATTTTTTGTCAGACTATTAATAGTACATTGCTTCAGTGTTGTTTTCTTTTTAATTTCATTTTTCAGCTTTGGGTACATAAACCTGCTCACAACCTTACAATACACTTTTTCTTATACAAACTTTTTTTCATCACAGATTTCTTGTTCTCAGAACCTTCTTTCATATTCTGTTTATCTTTTTCCTTTTTTGGGGAAAGAGAAAGCTCAAGCATCCCTGCCTAGCACAGCATTGCTTAGCCAGCTGAACACTGCACACATTAGGCTTTTTAAAGCCTCGCTAATTACAACCAAGTTAGCTCACCCTAACCAGCCCTAACAAACTCAGTGAGTACTAATAAACTGGTGACTCCTTCAGCCTCAAGAAACAGACCCAGGCTTTGGGGACAAATGTCACAGGCACATAACAATAAAATGATTCATAGTTTGATTGCTAAACATTTGGTATTGAAATCCAGCCCATAACCTTTGACTGCTTTCTTTTTGTCTGGGGTCCAAATGGTGGCTGGTTGTAATTGGCTGAGCTGTTGGCCGGGTCTATTCACACTGAGATAATTATGTTAAAGGGCCCATATCCTACACTTTGCTTGTTTTTTTTACCCCAGGTCTTCTTGTAATGCTTGTGTAGTTTTATGTACCATGTTGTGCATCTTTTACATGACCATTTTACAAACTTCTTATTTCCCCTTAGACTTAATTAAACCATTTTTGTGCCGTTTTGTATAATTTAATAAATGAAATTGAGTGTTTAATACCTCTAAAAATTACCTCACCAACAGCTATTACAAAATACATATTTTTAAAATACCTCAATGGTATTTTGCACTATTTTGCATCAAACCACTCTGAATGACTTTATTTACATCTCACCAATTGAGTGTCTTAAATCCCCTGTAAGACTATGTAAATTAGCTCTGTTCTGACTGGCTGTGCTGGGTTGTACTTTACCTAAAAGCAATCTGGGCTGAAACACACTTATAACCTGGTGTGACTGCTGTAACTGGATGTATGTGAAAATGTTGGGTTTGGTGACAGTGAGTACAGAATGGTCTAGTTTTGCATGTTTAGTTGCCGTATATGGACTGAGGGAGCGAACGGTACATTTTGAAACTAATAACATTTACATACTACGTCAAGCTCAATTTCAGTTTTCCATGATGGACCCTTTAATATACTCTGTAATAGCAGTTCAGAGAAGGTCTATTGATTTCTGGGAACTAAAAAATATAGTGTTTTCAGTTAGTTCTAGCTTCATTTTTCGGGAGTTTTGGTTAAAAACAAAAGGGTTAAAATCTTGAAAAGCTTAATGGAAAATCTGAATCAGAATACAGCTCAATACAACAGATACAGCCAAGCTACCTCTCCTCATGGTTAGGGCTTCAATAACTAGATCGAAGGCCTAACATGTCAGACTGACTGCCAACATTATTAGGAACTGACAGTGAAATCAACCAGTCGAATTCTGTTTTCGGGACCAGTCCTTTGAGGAAAAGTTACTCTAAGCCTTTCATTAAGCACAAGAACCCAAGAGAAGCCATAGTTTACAATACAACAATTAACAGCAGTGTCACATTAAAGGATACTATTCAAAATCATCTGTAATCTCGGTTACGACTTCATTTGCATCCTGAAAACCAGCTTTTGGGGTCTGAGAGAGTGTTAATATTTGTCATGCCAATAAAGCAACATTGAATTGAATTGAATTGAGTGAAGTCCCCTCCTGCTCTGTGCAGCCCAAGGAAATGCTAATTCTTTCTCCTCTCTGTCCCTCAGAGTCAGACCATGAACTACGTGGGGCAGCTGGCAGGTCAGGTCTTCGTGCAGGTGAAGGAGCTGTACAGAGGCCTGAACCCTGCCACCCTGTCTGGCTGTATTGATGTCATTGTGGTGCGTCAGGCCGACGGCTCCCTGCAGTGTTCACCCTTCCATGTCCGCTTCGGCAAGATGGGGGTGCTGCGCTCCCGGGAAAAAGTGGTAAGATCTCTTTTATGACATATTTATACTGTCACTGTTAAACATGTCGTAAGTCACAAGTTCAGCTCAGAAAGGGCTTGTTAATTCATTAGCTGCATCAGGTGAATTTGGAGCAGGAGAAAGTCTAACACGTGCAGGCAGTGCTACTCCAGAACCAGGAGTGAGAACCACTGCCATAGAGCAACTGCTACATCTGAAGGATGTATAAAAGAAAGTTTGAGAGCCAAAATGAAGATTGAATGAAGATTGAATGAAGATTGAATGAAGATTGCATCAGTAAAATTGTGCAGACAGTATTATTGCTTTGACATTTTACTTTGCAGCAAATTTATTTCAGCAAATCTGAAATTTGTCCTTGTAAAGTCTACAAAACAAGGCAAAACACCAAAAACAAACATTACAGTTTACTACGTTGGCCCTACCGTTGGGAGATTTCTCAGTGATGCCCAGTCATCCATGGCCAGGAGTTCAAGAAAACTGGCCTTATTCTGTCTGGATGATCTTCGCTCTCCTGTCACTCAGCACGATACTAACCAACATGGGCGTCTGTTTGCCAGTGCATTAGCAGCAGTTCAAAAAGATCAATGGGCTGACTTCACTGGCCTTGGGGGAAGCACCATGTGACTGGGGGAGACCTAGCTAGCAGGGGGATTTGGCATTGACTAAAATTAAGGAGAAAATTGGGTAAAAACAAAAACAGATAAGCCTGAATAAAAGTTTTTTCCTTCTCTGATTCTCAAATTGTGACTCATTGGGCTTATTTTCCTAAGATTTTGACTAAGTAAGTAGAAAAACAAGTTATTACACATCGAAAAAGTATATGATTATTTAGATTTACATAAGTTGTTATTTTGTGAAAATAAGATATTATTTGGAATGTGTGATAATAAGTCATTATTTTGAGTTTTTGTTTTGAAACGTTCATTTTTGGCTGGTGGGTGTTTTAGGGTGATTTTGAACTTGGTTTGAACTGTGAGGTTTCTGCAAAAGTGCTCACAAAGTAGTGAATATAATTTAGTCATATTTATTAGCTGTAATACTGCAGGGGTTGCACAGCTACAAGATTTTCAATATGTACTTTTAACAATTGTTTGGAAAAAAAACACTCAAATTAGTATTTAGGTAAAAACCTGATGTTAAGACAAATCGATGAGTATAAAAAGTACCCAAAGTATTAGAAAGTCCAGTTACCTACCTCCAGATTTGACCACCGCATTTTAATGAGACATTGTTATCGATGTTATAGAGTTTCCCGTGTTATTTTAGAATCGTCTACAGCTCTGTTCTTTGTTCTGTACACATCTAAAGGTTTCCTAGCTTCATGCTAATTGTTTGAAAGGTATAAAAGTGTACAGGAGTAACTGAAATAATTTATTCCACCCAAACTGAATTTATATTGTTAAGAGCATTTTGAACTGTGATTACAAACTTTTGAACAGTGATGCATGTAGTTAATGCACTTTGCATCTTTGCTCAGGTTGACATAGAGATTAACGGGGAGCCCGTCAGCCTGCACATGAAACTGGGAGAGAACGGCGAAGCCTTCTTTGTGACGGAGACTGAGAGCGATATGGTGAGAACTCACACAGATCAAGCGTACTCTCTATAGTTTACTGAGGGCTGTAACACGTGGGACATCCTCGAGTTGCATGACGTGGAACGCGACCCTTGTTTACTGGAAACAATCTCGTGGTGGAGGCATTCTGTAACCTGAGTCTTTGTGCTCCTGTGCTTGAGAGCAGAGCCTTATCTGCCAAGGCCCCTGTCATCCTATTCTGAAGCATCTTCCCCCCTTTCTTGGCCAAAAAGCTGACCGGTGTTAAGGCAAAATGAGGTCATCATAGCATCGGTTATCCAGAATAGAGGTTTAGCTGCTGAGACATGAAAATAATTTCCCTCATAAGGGTGAAGCTCCGTCTGGCAAAGCCAAACAAGTACATCCCCTGTTTCTCTCGGCCTCATGTTCTTTATAGTCATGACAGCCAGGAAACCTGGCTGATTAGCTGCAGTGCTAAGAATGGTTAAAGCAGGAATAAGAAAGTAGAAGCTTTTATGTGCTGAGCTTCCTCTTTTAAGGAAGGAGAGACACTGCTTAAGAAACTGAAGCACATCTCCAGAAGGGAGCTGCTTCAATTATCCCATTCACTGTCTTTTTATATTTAAAAGAACATGATGAAGAACCTTTTAGAGAAGTGATAATGTGCAGTACTGTGCAAAAGCCAGACACCTTTTATTTGTTTAAATTCCAATCAACAGTCAACACAGGAGGAGAAAATCAAAGAAAATAAGAAAACAGGACGGTACAGTTTCTAAAACTGGAGTTCAAAAAATTATTAAAAGATAGAGAGAAAATGGGTAAAACTGGTGGGCCCAAAGTTTTAGTATACACTTCTATAACTTTTAGCTCAGCCAGTTTGTATTAAAGTCTGTTATTCGGGAGCTGAATAATTAGCCTTAGTATGTAAGCAGTTGGGATTTTAAGGGTTTTAACATTTCATCTCTGAGAGAGAGGAGAAAATCAAGCTGCTTCAGATCTGAAAACATCCACAGGTGTTTCTGTCCATCCTTCCACTGTGAGAAGACGACTCAGCACTGTGGCACAGCACAATGTTACAGAGAAAAGAATAAAATTTGCTAATTCAACAAAGAAGCTGCTGGTGTCCTCAGAACAGTGGACTGACCACCCCAGAGTCCAGACTTCAGCATCACTGAATGGGTTTAGATTGATGTAGATTGTAAGAAGCAGAAAATGCGGAACTTCGGAGGTGTGGAAAATTATCCCTACAGATTTCTTCGATTAACTGAAAGCAGGTCTTTCGAAAAGAATGGATGCTGTAATAAAGGCAAAAGATGGACACATTAAATATGAAAAGATTGATTTTATGTTTAGTTGTTGAAGCTTCTGTGTTGTTTTCTGTTAAGTACATGTTTATCTGCTGAAAAATGAGTAACTTTTACTGAATGGCCATTTTGACTGTAAATTAAATTAACAAAGGTCTCTGACTTTTGCGCAGTGCTGTACATTTGCACACTGAAGAGTGGATGGTTCATGGACTTTTCCCATATACCACTTCTGATGCCTGGCAGCGTGAAGCTGCTTAGGACGCTGCTTCACCTAATCAAGCAAGCAGAAACAGATCGCGAGCACACAGGCACAGGCAGGCTTTCGGTTCATAAAACATCTCAGAATAGGAATGATGATCAGCAGGAGCAGAGTCTCACTGCACATCCTGAGCCTAATCCCCTTAATGCAAAGGTTTGGGCACCCCTGCTCTAGTCAAGTAATAATATATGTATTATTATTATTATTATTATTATATATCACATAAAATATTTATAGAGCACTTTTCATTCCAGTGGCAGCTCAGAGTGTTTTACAGACAGGTAATAATGTTTTATAGTAATAGACAGACAATGACGGATAAAGTTAGAAAGAAATACCAAAGAGAATTTGAACTGAACACTGAGTTCAAGAGATGCAGTTTCTTAAATGTGTGAACTGAGCTTGACTGTCTAATAAAAGGTGAACTGAGTTCTACAGTTTAGAGGCAGAATAACTGAAAGAGTCTCTCCACGTTTTCTGTATTTTGTGGAAGGTGTTTGCAGATCTAAGATCACGTGCTGGACCATAAACAGACAGACAGTCTGTGAGGTACTCAGGTGCTTTAAGGTCATTTAGAGCCTTAAAAACTAGGAGCAGAACTTTAAAATCTATCCTACCTTAGTTGTTTTTGGACAAGCGAACGGTTTTTCACAGCTGTTGTGACAAGATGAAAGTGCCAGTTTTTCAAATGGGAGGCTGTATCCAGCAGCATTCTGAAAGAAGGTTTGATAGATGGGTGGTAGGCAGGTGTCCGTCATGCAGACTGTTCTACATCAGACTGAGTAATTCATTATACTGCGCTGTATAACAGCACTCAGACTCTGTACTACTGATTCGTCACTTCTGAGTTCTGAGCTAATCGCCCATTTCCCAGATACTAACTGTACTTCAAATGAAACCTTACCTTGATTGTATAATTCAGCCTCAGATTAGGGTTAATCTCTAACAACAGAAAGCAGTCCTGGTCCACCACACCATTTTTCTTTTCTTTTCATTGGAAGCTGGAGGCCAGTGGGAGGCTGGAGTATTTGCCGATGCAAACGATTTTCAGAATGTCACATTCATTTGCAGAAGGCATTCAGATTAAATCAGACTACATCTGGATTTCAGATCAATGCTGTGCTCTCCTGGCCTCTGCCCCCCTATCAAATGGACAGTCATTTAATCCTGACCTAAATATAGCTCTCCCAATGCCCCTTGTAAAACAACAGGCCTCTATTAATGACAAGGAATTTCCTTTACAGCAGATCCTGTTGTGTTAGTCTCTGTTGTTGATAATCTGGAGATGCCTTTTTAACCTCTATTCTACCCTCCTGTGCAGCTCAGCAGAGGTTTTGTGTTTATAATTTCCAGTTTGTTCTGATGAGGAAGATGGGGATGAGTCTCTTGGGCTGGCAATGGATGACATGAAAAACTGAAAATGACTGTCATAATATTTTCATGTCTCTCACTCACTTCCCACTCTCTGACATACTTTAACACAGCAGTAGCTCAGGGACGGTGGCAGTAGTTTAGTAGAGCACCTGCACCAGCCCAGTTATAATGAAATATGCAGGACTCTGTCTTTTTGCATTAACGTCAAAGTGCTGCGCAAGTGGAATATAACCCGACACGGTGAGTGATGTGGTAAAGTTTCAGGTGTGTTTATATGTGTATTAATGCTGTAGAACTTGATTCAGGGCTCAAGTGTTTTTTCTTAGCCTGTATTTGTAGTATTTGTACTCAGACTTGTCTTGGACTGGATAGTATTTGTACTTGGACATCTCTTAGACCTGATACTATTTGAATTGGTCTAGGCTTACCTTAGACTTCATAGTATTTGTACTCTGACCTGTCTTGGACAGACAGTATTTTTACGTGGATTTGTCTTGGACTCAATAGTATTTGTACTGAGAATTGACAAGATTGTATTTGTACGTGGACTCGTCTTGGTCTCAGTCATTGTCTTAACAAATTTAATCTCTGGTCTTGACCAAGACCAACTATTATTAAAAAAAAATGTTTATTTGTATTTTAATTTCTTGTAACTGTCACCTACGTGCACTGACTTGTATTCTGGCACTGCATGTGTTTGATTTTGATTTAGCTCATATGTTTTAGCTTTGGATGGATTCATTCAGAGCAAACATTGAACACCAAGAAAATCAGGGCACTGATGTACAAATGTTGGAGCCGTATTTAAAACCTATTTTTTAAAACTTAAACAAATTAGTGTTTGTAAAAGGATAGCAGCTGATGTTCTTAATTAAAGGCTGTTGTGACTAGAAATTAGATGAAGGGTGGTCTCTGGCTTTTGCACTGTACTATACTTTATTATGATTTTAGCTTGCTTTAGAGTTATTGTACGTACAGTTATATTTTGTGGAAAAACCTTCACATCTTCAGAAAAACATCTTCACATTTTGGCCAATTCCTGACATTGAAATAAACTGAAAATAGTTTATATCATTTCATTTAAACTATATAGGAAATATAATCTGTAGGTGTAAACTCACTATTAAATGACTCTGGCAAACAATATGAAAAGATAATATTGGAAATCTGGACTGGCAGCAGTAACACTAGTTAAGGCTCAGCCAGGATCTCGATCTTGCCTCAGTCTCGCACTCACTTGGACTCAGGCTTGACTTGATTCTCAACTCCCTTTAGATGTGGTTTTCACTTAATCTCTCAACTGTCATGAACTTGACACAGGGGTCCTGACCACGGCCCTTGTATGTATGTTAGTTTTGTTGGCCATTTATTATTATTGATCTCTACCTAACATGAATACAGTACATACATACAAGCATTTATGATATTATATACACTGTCATATAGAACTTACAGTATGTATTTCAGGCTAATATTAAAATCTTCTCCAAAGGAAATGGTGCCGCCTTACCTGGCAACATCCCCCATAATGACCGATGGCTCAGCTTTGATGGAATCCCAGATAGGAAAAGGTGTGTCTCGTCTGTCTGAGGCTGTAAGTGGGACCTCCATCCAATCCCTGGGCCCCTCACAGACCTCTGGAGACAACAGTGTGACAAAGAAGAGGAGGAAGAGGAGGAGAAAGTCCAAACTGGACAGTGTGAAGCGAGAGGACAATGGGGAGTCGTCAGATGAGGATGAGGACATGTTCCCCATCGATATGAGTTCTGATGAAGATGCAGAAACCACAGCTAGCAGGTCAGTGTGAAGATTGAGGAGGGTGGTGTTCACAATAATACCCTGTACTCTGTTTGACAGCATAAAGATACTGTGACTGAGCCAAAATGAAAAATGTAACCACTGTGGTTGTAAAAATGCTTAATCGCATCCTACAGACAGTGATTTTCTAGTTTAAAGACTCAGAAAACCTCCCTTCTAATGTTCAAGATCAGAGGAACTACAGTTGCTTTAGAGGGTTTTTGGGGTCAGGCTCTTTCAATTTTTTTAACTGGCGAATGTAGGAGGATGGGAGACAGCTAATGTTACCACTAGGAAGCCAAACATCTCACTGCACTCATAACTGTAGTCTTCAAATCATCTTTAGTCTTCAAATCATCATTAAAATGAAGAGAATTTAATCATATGACAGAAATAATTCATCAGACAAGGAAGACAACAAGCTAAAGGCTACAGTTTGCAAGAGAGCTGGCTATCTGGATGCCTTCCTTCAGTGGGTGAAAACCTTGTTTCTCGCATCAATTTTGTGCAGAATAAAGATAAAATTGCTTTTTTTAACGATGTTCGACAACTGAGGTAAAAGTTAGACTAATGCTAGCTTGGTTGTATTTATTAGCATTGTAGATCAATGGTTAGGCTAGGCTAGCAATCAGGATTGGTTAAGACCACAGGGATTCTGAATGGTTGTATAATATATTCACACGGCGCATGCTGGGTATTAGAATAGGAAAACACAGATAAAAAATTAATGTGGCGATCCACTGGATGTTAACTGTGTTGCATATTGTCTGTGCAGAAGACAGTTATTATTATAAATGTTTAAGTAATATTAGAAGCTAACCCAGTTGGAAATTATATGTTAACTGTATTACCATCAGGCGAAATGCAAGCTAGAGGGTAAAAGCTCTGTAACGCTTACTTGTCGTACTTTGTAGCTGAATTTGAATCATGATAATATTGTTTATTGTGATAATTCTACAGATAATAATGACAATAACCAAAATTTGTCTAAATGTACATTACTGCCCAAGCTTAGTTTGAACAGTAAAAGAGCAGCAGGGCAGTTAAGGACAGTTGAGGACAGTGCAGTGCTCCCAAGATATAGAATTAACTTCTGTACAAGCTAAGCTTTGGAGTGATTTCCTGCTGGACTGGATGTCACTTTGCAGCACTAGGGCAGATTTTTCAGTTGCCTTGCAGACTCCTTTTTACTGTTGACTGAAGAAAGATTACTTGGAAATCCCTCCACAAGACGTGACAGGGCCTGGAATATAGTGAGCTTTTGATTTTTTGCCAGATTATAATTAAATTCGACCTTGCTTGCCGCAACATAGTTTGTTTACAAAGAGCTGTTAGTGCTTCCAGATGGACAAGTTTGTCTGTTAATGTCTTTGCCTCTTTCTTCACTCTCTCACACACTCAGTGGGGGTGTGCATGTGTGACAGAGGGAGAGCAAGAGACAGAGAAGTTCTACTGCTAAAGTAAACAAGAGGCTGAAACAAGCCTCCCAATGTTTTTCCATGAAATCCGTGAAACCATGCCAGGTCCGATTGCAGCTCAAGGGGAACCCTTTGTGATTCTTGGCAATCAAATTATTCTCTGCTCATACAGTCATACAACAAACAACTCGCAGTATGAGCCTGACTCACTGCACAGCAAGCTACTTTTCCTCATTCCCTCAGAAAAACAGTCAGTGTCTATTGTTACACAGTGAACACAATTCACTTATCCCCACATTACACTGCATGTTCTCCGTTCCACAGAATAGGTTGCCCAGGTACCAGTAAAGAAATAAAACATGAAACCATGGTTTCACTGTCCCCAGCCTGAATAAAGGAGTCCGCTGGGAATGAATGTCAACTCTGTGCCTCAGAGAAGAGGCAGCTTGGATGAATTCCACAAGCTTGCTCTTTGGAAACCTTGCAATGCACTGTTTCTCTGGAGGAAAGGGTCTGTTAAAAGGATGCACTGCAGGCCAGGGGGTTTTAGCTACGTCTGTAATTCTTGAGTTTTGATTTACTCTTTGTGTGTTTATATGTTCTCAGAACTATGTCACGTGACCCTGAGACTAAGCAGGCCAGTGGTGGACAGTGCACAGTATACTCACAGTGTGATGAAGACTGGACACACATGCAAAGGTATGCCACTTACTCACCTCCTAAACAACATAAAAGAGGAGTAAGGTTACTAAAAATGTTCAGATAATTCAGTCATTAAGAGTCTGAAGTCAGAATTGGTCACAGAAAGTTGTTGCATGAAATTATAACAGATACATTGTGATAGTATTGAGATGAGCTTTTGGCCTAAAACATATTTTTAATACACTAATGGTGGAAAGATACATGTAGGCTGTTATAAAGCAACATTTTTTTTACCATTATTTACTATTTACATATAAAAACTTGACTGATCATTTTTGAATTGCAAATAAAATGGCTGTATTTGTGTTATGCCTGTCTTAGACATTGCAACCCCCGGTTAATATCACCATAACTGGAAAAAAAACAAACCTGAGCTTCTTTACAACGCACCATTTTACATCAAACCACTCTAATTTACTTAATTTACATAAACTGTAAACGGCCAAAAGTATGTAAAAAAACACCCCCTAATTATTGAGTTCATGTGTTTCAGCAACAGCCACTGCTAACAGGTGTATAAAATCAAGCACACAGCCATGCAGTCTCCGCAGACAAACACTGGCAGTAGAATGGCTCGCACTGAAGAGCTCTTTAAATGTGGCACTATCATGGGATGCCACCTTTACCACATGTCAGTTCGTGAAATGTCTGCCCATTGGCTTGGAACGGGATGTCCAACAAGCTCATATAAGTTCCACTGGAGATGGATAACATTATGCAAATGAGATTATACTGTGGTTCTCAATAATCATTTATCTTAATTATGTTAGTTTTTAATAGAAATTAACTTTTTTTTTCATTCACAGCACAAGGATGGAGCAGACACATACTCTGCCCATACCAGCTAATGAAGGGCTGTCCATCTCTTGCCCCCAACAAACGTCAGCATTTCCATCTACAATGAGGTACCTAATCTATGTGGAGCCACCAGGGGTATTCAAGTCCCAGTCCTGGAGGACCAGCTTCCAGCGAGGTTTGGTGATTTATCCACTTAAACATACCTTCTAAATCTGGCAGTTAACCAGTTAAACCAGGTGTGTTTGAGCAAGGAAATCAACCTGCCCTCCTGGACTGGAATTGAATATCCCTGGCCTGTACCATAAACAGCCCTCCTTTACTGCAACTTTAAGGTGGTTGTTATGTTCTTTATAACCCCTCATCCTCTCTCTGCCTGTCACCTTTCCAAGCCGGGGAAATGGTTCCTTACCTTCTTCCCCCAAGAGTGACTCAGAACTGCTAGTCAAACAGATGGCCAGGGGGAAGCCAGACAACCCTGAGATGCTGTGGGCCTGGGGAGAGCTACCTCATGCTGCCAAGGTACACAAACTAACATTCGGAATTTTGTACTTCACGTGTCAAAGCTACAACAGCTTGCTATAAGTACATGTTGTCCAATTAGTTATGGACAAGACCACTTAATGGTCTAATTGTTTTAGTTGGAAACAAAAGTGGTTAAAATGCATCTTCCCATTTTGGGCAGTAGGATGCCAGCATTACTGCTAATTGAGTACTGACTCGCTGGTGAGCTGATCAAGTCATTGGCTACAGCGGTTCAGCCCAACTGACACCATAATCATTCTTATGATTTTGCACAAAAGCTCCATTTGAACCCATTAATTTTTGACTCACTCGGGAGCGCCCTCTAGTGTTTGGCAAACCCTAAAGAAATGGTGGCCAGTCTCCTCACTAGAAACTCTCTGGTAGTATGTAGATAGATTCAGCCCAGCTACTATAGCTCCCCCATAGGACAGGACTTTAGGAGCTGGACTGATGACCTTATGTGTCTGATTAACCGGCATAATAAGGAAGTGACAGAGGAATCAACCAAACATGTGTTATGCTCCAATGGTTGGGACCAAGTTCAAGAAAAAAGACTCTGGGTCTTCCGTCTCACAAACTTATAGTCTGTGTGATGGTAACAGGCACCAGGAGACCTGATGTTTTGTTTACTGTCCAAAACCACCTACACGTGTCCTCTGAGTTTTTATATGTAATGTTGATGATGTTAAAATAAATGTTATAAATCAGACAAAAAAGTTTTCTTCAGGGAATATTTTGCCTTTCACTCTCAGAAAAAAGGTGTGAAACGGTCACTGGGAAACATAACTGAACCATAATCCACAGAAATTATATTTTCTAAACTGTACTGATTCCACACACCCCGTCTCGTCTCCAGGCTTTTATTTTACTGTTCTGTTTTAAAACCTTAGGATATGAAAAGGTACAAATACAAACTTTTCACCTGGAAACACTTATTTAAGGTTCACAATCAGACCTTAAAACCACTGTTGTACATTTGAGGGAACATTTACACTGTTTGTACCTTGAAGAACAGAAATGTACCTGAACAGAACCTTTATTTCTAACAGTGTACAGTGCCCTGCATGTACCCCTTGACCATGAATAGATTAAAATAAATGGATTAAAATATATTTTAAGCCAAAACATTATCACACAACTGTCATAAAACAACCTTTCTGTAAGGGGACTTTCAGAGGCATTAAACTCTTCAGACGTCTGGTTCCTATCACCACCACTGTGAACAATTCTGACTTGGCAAGTTTTTCTAGAACAGATCGTTTCACACCAAACCACTCTGAATGACTTTATTTACATCTTTAGAAAGTTTGAAAAATCTGTGGCGTCCCCTTTAACACAACCTACGAAGCTACCCTTTTATAATTAGCAGCACAAAACAGTGGTCTGGAATAACGGAACAGCATCTATGATGGCACGCGGATCTATTTAGATCTATGGGAAAGACAGCAGTACACCGGGTTATTCAGGTGACTGAGAATGTCAGTGCAGGTGTGATCTGACTGTGTCCACTCACACTCACAACCACTGGTCTACAGAGATACTGATATGGTCATGATATGAGTCATCCTTCACCATGTTCATGTTAAATGGCAGTGCTGCACTGTTATCTTTTGGTTTTTAAATGATGTCCTGAACTGAAGGCCTGGCTCTAATAGTCACTAGATTCAGTTTAGTATGATTAAACAAAAGTTCCTTTTGAACTGAAACCAAGTTCAAAGAGGCAACTGCTTACATAAACACTTTCCCTAAAAATGCTGATATTACCTGTGTGTGATGAGTAAAAGGTAACAGGCCTAAATTAATAGGTAATGAGGTACTAAATGTTCAGCACATTTTATTAATCATATTAGTATTGTTGGGCAGTGTAGGCCTTCTCATGGTCAAACCTCCTATCTTTCTCCACAGCCTTTGATCAAGCAGCCTGCGACTGAGCCCATGGTTGTGACTCCAGCGTCAATCCCCATGTCGGACAGCACACACTTCCGGGCCATCACTGGAGATGGGATGGTGGAGCCCCTGGATGAAAGTCCTTCAGCTCTCAGCCTGAATGTGCCTGACCTCAGGGCTGGAGAGGCAGCAGCTGCCCCAGTGCCTGCTCCTTCTGAGGAGGTGGAGGTCATTGGTGCAGCCGCTCACCTCATCAGTGACCTGGAAGATGAACCACACAGCCCTGGGATTCAGACCCTCAGCAAAACTGACTCTCCATCGAAGAGAAAAGGTAGAGATTTGTGATGCTATTAGTTGTGACGTGACCAAGCTAAGATCTGTACTCACTCTCAGTATTTTAGGAGCTTCAGATGCCTAGCAATAGCAACATTTCAGATAATTAGTCCGTGATTAATTTAGCAAGTGCCAGTTACCATTAAATGATCGGTACATACCAGCGTTTTTCAAAACAATCTCTATCTGCCAGGTCTATTCGATTGCAACAAAACACATATAAATATAGGTTTTTCACATGACAGAAATCAGGAATTATTCAGTGGCTTCTATTAAAAGCATGACAATCAACAGGTCAACAGGTATTCTTTTCTTTTCTAAGTGCAGGAAAACACACCAAAAATCCAGAATATTGATCGTATGATACAGATGCGGCAGATAGAGGTAAGGTTGAAAAATTTAATTGAGCTCTGCAGAGATCATAAGTTGAATCTAGGGCCGGTTGTCCCAGCTGTACACAAATTCAAACATAGATTAGTAATAACATAGCAGTTTACTAGGTTCAGGTTTATGCATTACCTAATCAAAAGGTTGAGCCACACAAACTGGTTTTCACATTGAGCTTAGTAGTAACTAAATATTTACACCTACCCCTAAGCAGATGTCAGTGATGGTGAAAACAGTGGGAACCACATTAGTAGCACAACAAATACAAAAACATAACACAACCCAAAAGGGCTACTTGCAACAGTAACTTTTTTACTATGGTAATTAATAAATATTTTGCGAGTCAGACTGTGCCTTAAACATGGTGGTGGTAGTATGAGGGAAGACTGATTGGGGGGGCTCTGAGAACTCGAGCTGGAGTTTTGGGCAGCTCCTGCCTGTAGCTAGAAGCCAGACCCCCCTATATACTAACTACATTAAATGCTGTGTGCTGAGGTTTTACATTCAGCTCCAAACATGACTCTGGAATAACTCCAGACATAAAACCAACATCTATAGCTCAAGTTCAGTTGGAACACAGCCAATATCCATAACTCTGGCTCCAGCTGTATCCGTTGCATGGCACCGTGTTCATTGATTGGTTCTGAACTTGTCATTGTTATGTCATGTTGAAGTGACAGTGCTTAGTGTTTGTCACTTAAGCAGTAGAACACAGAGGGAGTGTGTTATCGCGAAATAACATCACGGCTGTGATTTGGTCGCCGTAGATCATCACAGCCGTGATGTTATTGGCGATAACACACTTCTCGAGTGTTCTATTGCTTTAATACAACAGTTAAATAAATAAAGTAATAAATTAATAAACTGGGCTGTGAACGCGGCGTTTAATATGTTTTAATGTTCGCAGTTCCTTCACCAAATTATAGTTCCTTAACGAGCAGCTTGTTGCTGCGTCAGAGTAACGAACTCCGCCCACTCGCTGCTCAGCCGGCAGTTCGTTCTCCAGCTCCACACAGACCAACTGACAGTTTGGGAATTTAGTGTAGTCTGATCTTCAGAGTCTGACCAAATCGGCTGTTGGTCAAATGTGATCTTTAAAGTTTCCGTTTTCTGTTTGTGGCAAAGTAAGAAGTAAAAACGTTCAAATGTCTTGAGCGTCTCCTACAGCTGTCAAAGTCGTTGCTTAGCAACAGCGTCTCAGCGGAGTGATAGTGTTTGTGAAAAACCTGTGATGTTATGGTGAAACAACAGCACAGTTAGAACGCTTCTCAACCAATCAGCTCGCGTGGCCGGAACTCACTGTTGTGTAATATGTACATATTGGTAAGTTAAGACATCACTTATGCATTTGTGGGGCAACCAAATTCAAGAAAAACAACAGTTTGAAACTAAGGCTGTTTTCACACCTTGTTAAGTCTGAATCAGAGTTTGGGTTTTTGTGACAGTCTTTTTCATTTGGTCCGGTTGGTTTCACACTGCAGCAGCACCAAATTGTACACGTGAGCGCTTGTTTATCGGTCAGACACACAGGCTCTGTTACATTCACATATACTGCCATTTGAGGCAAAAACTCCAATTCCAACTGATCTCTGCTTCTTTATGATTGTTTGTCAATTTAACAAATCATTTTGCTTATGCAATACGTTCTATGATCCATGTGCCAAAATTAAATGTCATTTATTGCTCGTCTGCTGTGTTTAGCAGCTGCTTGTACTGCAAGAATGAAACAGCAGGTTATGTGGACGGTCCAGCATGTCGAGAAGTATATAAAAACATGCTTTAATGCTAATTTCCCTCGTTTGGTGTAGACCATCACAAAAATGTGTTCCCAGCAGCTGCAAACTGAACCAAGGTTCACTTGGAAGCTGAGGGAGACCCACATTTTTTGTTGGACCACAGTTCATTACTTGTGCTGAAGTCTGCAGTGCTGTGGCCCAATAGAAAGCAGTTGGACACTCCTGCTTTAATCTTATTAGGGAGGTTAATGACATTATTCCTCATTTTTAGATAAGAGAAGTCGTCACCTTGGATCAGATGGGGTGTATCTGGATGATCTTACAGAGCTGGAGCCTGAAGTAGCAGCTCTCTACTTTCCCAAGAGGTAGATAAAACATCCTTTTCGCTCGTTTAAGTGGCATGTAATTAGCACTGAAGGCTAACTCAGTTCCTTCTGTTTTTACTGGCCTAACTCTGTTACCTCGTTATTCACCTGATCAACTCCAATAGATAAACTTTCATTCTACCTTGGCTGTTGAACAAAGTAATTCAATTCTAATATATGGTCTTCTACTTCTGGTTTGTAGTGATGGTGCAAGCTCATTTAGGGGAGGAGCGGAGCTTAGGAGTGCCAATCAGTCACCTCAGTCAGTGGGCAGCAGTGGCATGGACAGCGGAGTGGACAGCTTTTCTGACCAATTAGGAGACCTGCCTAATATTGCCATTTCCCTGTGTGGAGGTCTAACAGAGAACCAGGAGTTAACTAGAGGTAAACTGGAGATTTCTGTCTGTTTTTTTTCAGCTGTTTTTTTTACTGCTTTTCTTCTGAAAAGAGAGAGACGCTGTCGTTTTATTAGTGAACATAACGCCTGTATTTTCTTTATACAGAGGAATTTCAGGAGAGAGCAATATCTTATCAGGAGTTTGCTGATAATCCGTCTATTATAGATGACCCCAATCTTGTTGTAAAGATTGGAACAAAGTAAGTGAAATCTTACTGGATTAGATTACAGTTTGTATCAGAATGTTCTGTTTATTTGTTCACAATTCTGTTTGAATCTTTAAGGTATTACAACTGGAGTACAGCTGCTCCTCTGTTGCTGGCTATGCAGGTGTTCCAGAAACCCCTGCCAAAGGTAAACACTGCATGGCCATTTTGCCACATTTTACTTGGATTACTTTAATCAGTGTTTCTTAATGCACAGTTTCAACTATTCTCTGCTTCTAAACGGCCAATTCAGCTCATGAAATGATTGACAAGTTGATGAGATGGACAGTTCGCTGAAACTGCAGCACTCAAGGTCCCCAAGAGCAGGAGTAGAAACACTGATTTAGGGTTTATAAGCAGTATTGTGCAATTTCATTTCCAGTCTCAGGAAAATG
Source organism: Colossoma macropomum (assembly GCF_904425465.1). Taxonomy (NCBI): domain Eukaryota; kingdom Metazoa; phylum Chordata; class Actinopteri; order Characiformes; family Serrasalmidae; genus Colossoma; species Colossoma macropomum. The sequence continues at coordinate 2,434,617 of NW_023494803.1, forward strand.
CAGGAAAGAATATATTTATCAGAAAATCACATAAAGGCGTCGAGCACTGGGTATAATGTCAAATTTATCAGTGTTTTATTTATCCACTCTTTACTTTTGTGCACACTATCGCCACCTTAACTAAATGAGATATTTCTGAGTCTGAAAGGACGTTTAGCTGTTAAGAACTAACTGAAGTCGAACACCAAAACTGGACATGGTAAGATGTGGAGTAAAGTCTTATAGACTGATTAGTCTAAATTTGTAATTGAAACAGAAAATGCAACCAGTTTCTAAGACTGAACTTAAAAGGCCTGGAAAAATAAAGGACACAAAAAGACACAATAAATGCTTAAAAATTTATATTATATTTGTGTTATTTTTCCTGAAGCTGAAAAAGGATTCATTTGTACCTAAAGGCCGTTTTGAGTGGAAATTAAAGAAACTGTATATTTTGGAAAAAATATATTTTTAGTATTAATTGCTGATATAGAACTGTTTCTTTGTTTAGATTTAAGGCTTTTGATCACACCACATCTTTTAGGTATATAAAGGGCATCAGATGTAATGTGTATAGTGTGGAATGCTACGCCACCTTGTGGTTTGCGCCAAGGCAGTTATTCTCACCTCAGAACATAACCGGTTTTCATGTTTGTAGTCTTTCTTTTCATGCAATTCATGCTCTGATCATGCTTAGACTGTGTGCTGTATTTTGGCTGCTTCCTATGTCAATGCTTATCATTAGCCAAAAACCAACTGTTTTTCCTGCATTTTTGATTTGCCACAGCTGCTACAGGCCCAGCATTGTCTTTTTCATTAATATTGAACCAAAAGAGAAGAAAATACATTTAAATACTTACAAATATAAGTAAAATATCATTAACAGTGCAATATTTTTTTGCTTTTAAACTCCTCATGTGGACCCCAGCTCTCATGTGCACCCCCAAGTGTTTACAACCCTGAAAACCTGAGTAAACTTGTCTCTTCCCTCCCTGTTTTCTTTTTTCTTCTTTTTTTTCTTTATTTCCATTTAATTTCTCTCCTTCATCACATCCCATTTGGCACTGTTCTAAGTACTCTTGCCTGAGTTATGTGTACTCTGCTTTCGGATTCTTCACCTACTGTTTTCCTAGCGTGTTTGGCTCCAGTCCTGTACGTCCTCCATTTAATGTAGTTGTGTATATGAGTGAGTGAGTGAGAGAGTGAATGAGTGAGAGTGAGAGAGATTTAGCCACTGCATGACTTTCTCTCTGTTTGTACAGTCATAACCACCCACAATCATTCAGTTTTGAGTTTTGAGTTTTGAGTTTGAGTATCAGGACCTCTGTGCATTTGCTCCAGGCTACAGTGGAGGACATTATGAAGGAGAAGATGCCCAAGAAAGGAGGACGCTGGTGGTTCTCATGGCGTGGGAGGAACAGCAGCTCCAAGTCGGTAGGTTGCCACTTCTTTTTTGTTACATATTTGAGTAGAGCTCTTATGATTAATTGAGTAAACTTGAAAAATGAACACAGATTACCTTCTGCAGTAATTAGTTGGCAAACTTACATGCACATTTTAGCTTCTCCCCCTGGTTAGTTCTCTTAAAGTTCAGCAAGGATGTCAGACGACAGGAAATTTTAACTTTGGATTTAATTGAATAGGTATCTGATTGAGTCCAGTGAATGACATTAGCCTGGTATTATTAAATATCGACAAATTTAAATAAGTGCCAATAATGTGCAAATAATTTTCTTTTTTGGCATCTTCCCCCAAATTTCATTTTTTCGAGCTGCCGCTACCACAACGTCAATGGACAACTCAGTACACTCGGAGAACAGTCAGTTCTTTTACATCATCCAACAGATGGCTGTGTTGGCCAGCATCCCCAAGAGCATCCACCAAATTTCAGAATATCATAAGAATACTATAAGATGTAAACATCTTAAACATGGCAAAATGGTATCTTTGATAGATTTAAGATGTTTCCTTAGAACGCTGGAAAGGAAACGCTGGAAAGAAGTTTATACTTATGTCCAACCAAATTAATGCAGAGAATCACTGGATATGAATAGTGTTGCATGCTGTCTCTGCAAAATATAGTAAGAACTATAAATGAAGTAATATTAGAAGCTTGCTAAGTTGGTAATTATATGTTACTTATATTACTATCAGGAAAAATTTTGACTCACATGTGGTGCTTCGTAATTGAATTTGGAAAACAACTATATTATTTTTATTTGTTTATTGCGATAATTCTGCAGACGATGATCATTTGTCTATATTTACATTATCGCCCAAGCTTTGCTCCCAATGCTTTCAATCTCTCTGAAAAAGTCCCACCTCAACAACCCTAAACGAATCCCCATAGCGAGCTATGTTAGCTTTAGCTAAGACATATACTTTGCTAGCTTGCTAAGTTTCTGTAAAAAGCATATTAATAAGAATGAAATTGCTCTTTAGAGGGATTTTGGATTCACTCTAACTAACGGCATGAACCCTGTATGAAATTCTTGCAGTGTTTTTCAAACATGCCATTTGTGGCTATAAGTTAGTTTGCAAGAAAAAAAGGAATCTACAGCAGTGGCTTCATCAAAGTGATGGAATTCAAGGCTTCTCTTGCTGTAAGAAACAGAGCCCGAGAGACTCTTTCATTTATATGCATTTTTTTCCTACATAATGTTTTATATTTTTAAGTAAAGCCCATGTGTCAAACACAAGGCCTGGAATAATTTTAAGTTTCTATTAATATTAGCCTGTTTCACAATGAGCTGCACTACAACCCCCAGCATTCATTGCTATGTAATGCGCGCTCTGACTCCACTCCCCCTAAAGCAATATATGGGACAGCAGAGGACAAAGAGGAAAGATGTCAGGTGTCTAGGTCAAGCAAATAGGCAAGTTTTAAAAACCTCCCTCCTCTGTACATTTAAAGAGGTTTAACTGTTACCTGTAACTAATGTAGCCCATTGTTTTATATAAACAGTTTGTTTTGATTTAAAATGATTTTTAAACAGCTCAAGTATTCATGCAATATGTCAAAGTCTGCTACAAGGTCTTATATTTGTATTTTGACTAAACAATATCCAGTTCGGATCGTATCAAAATGTTTTTAAAAATGAAATAAAACATATTTGTTCTCTGACCCACAGGATTGTTGAGATTTTTTGACATGGCCCTTTTAGTGGTTGAGTTTGACACCCTGTTTTAAAGTCAACCTGAAATCAAAAATCATTGTTTGACTCATTAGTGCATGCACCTGATCATGTTATACCATTAAAAGACAAAATTCTTGTTTTCCCATAATCTTTGATTAAAGTACAGTGACTTTGGCCTGCCTTGAGTTTTTGTTACCTCAGCGTTCAACAGTGGGTGAAGGAAAATAACATCAATCCCCTCCCATAATGCACAGCTACCTCAGAGACCTTCCCACATTCACTCAGAAATACCTCGCAGTACGGAAGGAAAATGTGTTATGAATTCTGATTCATGAGTATTTCATCCTCTTAAAAGCTCTGTGTGATTTATTGTTGTTCAGTTCAGCTCATTTTATTGTTTATTGCTTAAACTCTTAATACATGATGAGGCAGTCGTGGGCTGGAGGTTAGGGAACCAGCCCTGTGTCCGGAAGGTTGCCGGTTTGATCCCCTGAGCCGACAGTACGTGACTGAAGTGCCCTTGAGCAAGACACCAGACCCCCAACTGCTCCCCGGGGGCTGTGGATAGGGCTGCCCACCCCTCCGGGCAAGTGCGCTCACTGGCCCCTAGCGTGTGTGTTCACTAGTGTGTACATGGTGTTTTACTGCACAGATGGGTTAAATGCGGAGGTGAAATTTCCCCGTTGTGGGACTAATAAGGGTCACTTAATCTAATCTTAATCAAAATAATACATAATCAATAGCGACAGCCCTATGTTTGAGATATTTGACACCAGATGACCCAAAGATTAAACTTCATTTGGACTTGGCCTCAATATGTCCTCATTTCTTCGACTGATAAAGCCTTTCCTCGCTCCTGGTGTTGTTCATAGAGTCTCAACATGCAGGAAAGCTTTGGCAGCAGGTTGAAAGCATTCGGCTCAGTCACCGTCTCTGTTTCTGCACCAGGAATCTGCAGCAGATCAAGTGGAGACTGGAGAGCAGGCAATGATAACAAGCAACAGGTAAAAACTTCACCCACCTAATGATTCAAAACCAAATATCTGAACAGTCTAGAAGCAAAACAGGAAATTGTTCTTGTTAATGACTCACACAATCTGATCACTCAGACCTTTGTTATATGTAATAGGTTAATGACTCGACGCTGCGTGTTCTGTGATCTTTTGTTGTGGGCTGGCTGGGGTTTCGTAACAGGTTAAAGGATGAATCATCCTCGAGCGACGATGACAACAGAGCTACTAAACAGAAAACAACATGCAGCCAGCAGGAGCCTCTCCTCAGTCCTGGTAACGTCTACTACAGGAAGACCCTGCGCTTGTCCTCGGAGCAGCTCGTAAGCCCCTGTGAAATATCTGAAATTCATGTGCATATACTGATATTCTCAGCCTTCTCTAATAATGAACTGCTATATTTTAATGCTCAAAACTGTACGCAGATAGCTAATGTTAGTGCTAGGAAGCTGAATATCTTCTTGCAGCTGTGTAACTGCAGTAACTGTCCTCATGTCATCATTATAACTGAGAGAAGAGAAATGCCTCATATGAGGAGGACAACAAGCAAAAAGCCTCAGTTAGGAAGGCTGTTAATCCAACTTTCCTCAGTTTGGCCTCTTTTCTCTGGTTGAAAAGGTAAAAAACTAGGATCTCGTCCATTTTTGTGTTAAATAACAACAGAATCAATGTTTCTATGATTTTGTTCAAAGACTGAGGTAAGAGTTACAGTAATGCTAGCTTTACTGTATTTATTAGCTTATAGATCAGTGGCTAGACCAGCAGTCAGGAATTGTTGATATATTCATGTCTGTATGATAAATGTAAATTCTGCCAAACTGATGAGGCCTAGGTACTGCTTTGCTACAAAATACTGCACAAAAATAACATGTTCAGCTCTAATTTTGGCCGGAGTGCCCCATTAACGCAGTGTATGTATTTTCCAGCATTTTATTTCCATTTAGATTTCTGAAATGTAGAAGCTGAAATTTCCCATTCATAAAAACGAACATGCACAATAATCTTGCACAACTTAAACACTAATGTGAACAACTTTCCCAGATACCATGTGACATAACCCTAGTTAGCGCAGCCGTGCAATGATCAAATGACTTAAGCTAGCAGTGAACAAGGGTCTGCTCACACATCGAGGTGCTACTGACGCCATAGTCGGACACAAAGTCTGTCACTTTAAACATCCTTGGATGTGGTTTCTGCTGTCACTGTACTACAGAAACTGCTGTTGAAAGAGACTGATGAGGAACATAGGATCAAAACTACAAAATGTACTTTACTTACAGCTGTACAAAAGCACTTTTCTAACCTGGAAGAAAACTGCCACGCTACTTTATAGCTAACTAATACACACCATTTAAAACAGCTAGATTTTAATGCTTTACCTGTTAAGGTACATTGCACTCATTTTCACTAACAACTATTTCATTCTGTGTGGGTCACTCATTATGGTATCAGTATCAGCATAAAGTACTTAAACTTGTAATCGGTCTAAAAAAATTGTATCAATGCATCCCAACTGCTTAGCAAAGTCAGAGATGTTATTAACGTGTGTTAATAGTTAACCAAAACAAATTCTGTTCTCAGGCCAGTCTGCAGTTAAAAGAGGGCCCCAATGATGTGGTCTTTAGTGTTACCACTCAGTACCAGGGTACCTGTCGCTGTGAAGGAACCATATATTTGTGGAACTGGGATGATAAAATTGTGATTTCAGATATAGACGGAACCATCACCAGGTGAGACTGAGCAGAACATACGCACCTCACATTATTAACAAACGCTTATATTAAGTCTGTGGTCAACAGTAGGAGGAAAAAACCATCTTGGTTCAGGTTGCAGTGTTTAAAAGATCACACTTACCATGGCTGCTGACTTCTTACAGATGTTTTCCATGTTAAGGTGGCTTGACTACTCCTACTTATTGTGGTTTCATGGAATGTCCATGGAATGTTGTGGTGAAAATTCAGGAGGGTTTTACATGCACGACTTTTCTATCTCATCTATAGATCAGACACCCTCGGACACATTCTGCCAACACTGGGCAAAGACTGGACCCATCAGGGCATTGCCCGCCTCTACCACAAAGTCAGCCAGTGAGTTTTACATGGCTTATATATTTAGCATGAAAAGCAGTTCCAAGTAGCTCCACTGTATGTTCACCTTGTTTTATTTTACACAATTACAAGCATCTTCACCTAATTGTTTTCCATCTTGTTAAATAGGAACGGCTATAAGTTCATGTACTGCTCTGCGCGGGCGATCGGAATGGCTGGCATGACGAGAGGTTACCTGCACTGGGTAAACGAGAGAGGTACCATGCTACCTCAGGGTCCTGTTCTCCTCAGTCCTAGCAGCCTGTTCTCCGCCCTACACAGGTGAACATGGATGGGGAGACAAGGCTTATATCTCTGTCAGTGCTAATTGTGCTGGAAACACATCTATCTGTTTTTTCATTTTGTGTTTTAGGGAGGTCATTGAGAAAAAGCCAGAGAAGTTCAAAATTGAGTGTCTGACAGACATAAAGAACCTTTTCTATCCAAACACAGAGCCTTTCTATGCTGCCTTTGGAAACAGAGCAACTGTAAGTATCAACCTGAACAACTGCTCGAAATTTTATTAGGCTAGTAGGGTTATATAACAGGTATGTCTGTGTTGGGCAGTAAAATAATGGTGTAGTCAAACGCAGCGATGCACAAACACATCGTCATGCACAAAGATCCTTTCTCACTTTCTGCACTCATGCGGTTTTTAACACAGCATAAAGAACTTTGCTATATCATTACTCAATTTTACACCCAGTATGTATTAAAGGGAAATTTTTTTAAATTGCTGCATTCATTCAGTCGTTCACACTGGTTTTCTGTGAGACAATTTCTTGCAGAGAAACTTACAGGCTTATTTACAGTGGTGGTGATAAGAACCACAGGTTGCTATGACTACAACACAAATATAGCCATTTTCATTACTATCCAAAACCACCAGTGAACCTACACATCTTCTAAACTTGTAGATGTAAAGCTGATATCTGTAAAATAGTGGTAAATCTGAAATATGGAGACTATTTTGCCTCAACCTACATGTACTTTTCCACTATGAATGGATTTAAAAATACGTTTTCAGCAAAAACCTTATTTCAAAACTATTGTAAAACAATGTCTCAGGCATCAGATGGTATTTGTACGGAGCCCTGCTGGTGACATAGAAATAAAAATAATGAGTGGAAACGAGATCCTAATATGTGGCCACAACGCAGTTAAGCGTGGGACTGAGATAATTAAGTCATGGCCATGACTTATTATCTTGTTCTCATGCCTTACTAAGTCGTGGCCATGCATTATTTTTTACAGGATGTCATTTATACAGGATGTCCCCAGCAGGGCTCCATAGATTTGTAACCATTTCGTTCAATACCTTTCTGAGATGTAGCTTTAGAGGCATCAGATACCCGAATCCGAACCCTTTATACTTCTGGTTCCTGGTTCTGCTGGCCCAGAAATTTTTAATAGTTACTTGCAGCATCAAAACTGAGAATGCTCTTAGTCTTGATTGAGAAATGGTTGTGTTCATAGTGAGATTCCTGTCTTTAGTTCAGTTGCAGATAAAAATGAACGTTATAATCTGTGACTTACTGAGATTTCACCTAAGACTCGAGATTACTGGGATCTTCTGCTCTGGAGAAATATCTGAGCAGTTGGAGACTTAAGCAAGAAATAAAAGCATAACACCAGTTGCACATCTCAAGAATGATAGTTGTAATAATATTAGATGCAAAAATGCTGAATTATCAACTTACAATGAGAAACATAAGGTAAATCAGCTGTTATAAACGAGAGCATGTGATTTTGGGCAAATTCACAAATTAATTAGGGTTCTTTTTAACTCACAAAGTACGTTAACCTCTCTGCAGGATGTGTATTCATATAAGGAGGTGGGAGTGCCCCTGAACCGCATCTTCACTGTAAACCCTAAAGGAGAGCTCATCCAAGAACATGCGAAGACCAACATATCCTCGTAAGTGCCTTCAACACCTCCCTAAAGGAGTTCACACAAAAAGCTACCATCTCTGAAGTGAAGGAAAGCTACGCTCCTTTGCGCCGTTATTACTATCCCGTGCCCCAAAGTTCATACTTGTACTTGTAAGCATGTTCATGTGCTCACCGGTGAGTGGCCAAGTGTGCTGTGTCTCACATGTACAAGAGCACAGAGAACACAGTTAAACACAGTGGTGACATTATGGCATTTAGGAAACATCAGGAAAGAACATTAACATAGGGAAAATGTCCAGAACTAGCTGTCCTACAAAGGTATGAACTCATCAAAGAAAGAAACTGCTGTTGTTCTCAGAACAATGGACTGTCCAACCAAAGAGTCCAGACCTCAACGTCATTGAAAGTGTGTTTGGGATTACTTGGATCGTTAGAAGCAGAAAATGCAACCAGTGTCTAAGACTGAACTTTGGAGGTGTTTGTAAGAAGCAGAGAGAAAAATCCCTGATTTCCAGATCTTAGATGCCAGATTAGCAGTTGGGGTAGTGTAGTGGGTAATGCCCCCCATGCAGTGGACTGGGGTTTGATTCTCTGCCCAGGTAAGACTCACAACATGACATCTGCCTATATGTTGAGCATGATACAAATATAAGTCACACTGGATAGAAGTGTCTGCCAAATGTGTGTAAATTTATTTGAAAACATTATTGTACGAACCCACACACTTGCCGTCTACTTTACTGTTTGATAGAAGTTTGTTTCTGTCCCCCTCCCAGGTACGGCCGTCTGTGTGAGGTGGTTGATCATGTCTTCCCCCTGCTGATCAGAGGCAATACGTCTGACTTCCCCTGCTCAGACACCTACAGCCAGTTCACCTACTGGAGAGAGCAGCTGCCAGAGCTGGACAAGCCAGATCAGACTGTGGAGACCAGCTGAGGGAATCGGCACACAGCACGCATAGTTTTCCCTGTCTGAACAATAGCATATCTCTACCATGACAAGGCTACGCCTGCCCCCCCCCTTACACACACAAGGAACATCACTGTTCAGACATCATGTCACCCATTTTACAGGCAAACTACTTTAATCACTGCAGTGCAACATACCTTTAATCTGGTGATGCCCTACTTCGAATCCTTATAATAGACTGTAACACACTTATTACACGGAGACATTCTGCTTTTTTTGTTTTATTTCAGTAACTGCAAGGATTTACACTATAGGGCCAAAAGTATGTGGACACCTCTCCGAATCAGTGAGTTCAGGTGTTTTGGCAACACCTATTTCTAACAGTGTATAAAATCAAGCACACGGCCATGCAGTCTCTACAGACCAACAAGAGCTCAGTGACTTTAAACGTGGCTCTGTCATAGGACGCCTCCATCGCCACAAGTCAGTTTGTGAGATTTCTGCCCTGCTAGATCTGCTGTACTTTGAACTTTAAGTGTTATTACTGTGAAATGGAAGCGTCTAGAAGCAACAACAGCTGGTAGACAATGCAAATAATCACAGATTGGGGGTGCTGAGTGTTGAAGCATGTAGCATTTAAAAATCACCTATCCTCGCCACAGAGGTTTAAACTGTCCCTGGAAGCATCAGCATGAGAACTGTGCATTATGAGCATCAAGAAATGGGTGTATACAGCTGAGCAGCTGCACACGAGCCGAAGATCACTATGTGTAATGCCAGGCGTTGGCCGGAGTGGAGTAAAGCGTGCTGTTACTGGACTCTGGGGCAGTGGAAACGTGTTCTCTTCAGTAATAAATCATGCTTCACTATCTGGTAGTCAGGTTTGGTGGACTCCACCTCCCAGAATGCATAAAGACAACTGTAATTTTTGTTGGATGAAGGATCATCTGGGGCTGCTTTTCAGGGTTTGGGCCCCTTAGTTCCAGTGAAGGGTGATGTTAAAGCTACAGCACAAAGACATTTTACAGTTATATACTTCTAACATCTTTGCAACAGTTTGAGGAAGAACCTTTCCTGTTCCTGCATGTGCATACCGAATGTGCCCTGGCCTTCTCGTCCGAAATCTTGGGGAAAGCCTTCCCAGAAGAGTGGAGGCTGATATTCATGGTGAGGTGTCCACATACCTTTGGCCATGTAGTGTTGTCACCATGGCGATTATATTTGTTCTCAAACCAACACTAAAACTGCAGCGTCTATATAAGGAAATGATCGTTTTATTTGAAAAAAATATATTTTCAGATACTAACATTAACCTGAGAAATGCATTTTAAAGATATTACTGTCAAAAAGTGTAGAGAAACAAACGGTGTGAAGGCAGCAGTGGTCAGTCTCTCAGGTCTAAAAGTATTTAGATACTGTATGTTATTCAGTCACATCGCAACAGCTCATTTCTTTATGCAGCTCTTTTGCACCTGCTCAGTTACAAACGTGAAGAAAGACGTAATCAGCTTCGTAATGGTATATTACTTTGTTCTCTCTTGCACAGAGTTGCATTTTCGCAACGTTTTACTGAATTTAGAGCACAATACCGTTCAGAAATATTTCTTTTTAAGCTACATAGCATTCCTTTATTTGTGTGTCTGATATTATTTTTTCCTAGGATTGTACAAATGATCAGTCAGCAAACTCAGTACATCTTTAGACCTGCAATAGGAAGGAACTCAGGGTCTCCAAGCTGCCCTAAGTTAATGTTTCTCAGTTCAAATAATTCAGGCTAACAGAAATAAAAGGTAAATAGTTTATTTTTTAAATAACAGTTTAAAAAGCTGATGTCTATTACTTAAAACACCTGTACTAGATTCTTAATCTAAAGATGAAAAAGATGAGCTAAATAATCAGAGATGTTTTATTTTTGAGAAATCAGCATCAGCAATTGTATGGTTCAGAAACATGTTAGGTGTGTATGGAGAATGTGTTTTTATTTTTCTGGTAAGTGTTAAAAGCTGATGTATTTATTGTTCTTGTTGAGTGTATAAATAGACGGTTTGAATGGTTTACAGGGTTGCCAGATTGCTTTAATGGTTACCCGCCAAAACATGCATTACATCTAGTATCAGAAAAAGGTCAGCATCTTGACCATTATACTAACCGCTGATGTTTTGCTCGTTTTCAGAAAATATATATATATATATATTAATTTAAATGCATCACGCATGATAGCACCCATGATCCCATGCAACAAGAAAGGTAAATAAATAATAAAACTGCAAGCAACAAAAGAAGCATGACTAGTAAAGCTGGTTAATTGTTGTCTCTTTTGCAAACAAGGGCAACTTTCTCCTCTCAACAGGAGTGAATAAAAATAATGATGTCGCTCAAAATTTTGATAACTGGATATGTGAAGGTCTACTCACATTTCAGCTGTATTACTCAATAATGCTATTGATCAACAATCAATTAATGTTATATAGCCAAAAATAATGACAAACAAGCCCAATCTGACCAAAATCCACAGTTTGGCAGGAAACCGCCTAATCTGGCAACACTGGAATTGCTTCAGCGGCAGGGCGTTACCTTTAAACTACAATATCGCTGCTGACGGAAAAAAAATCTCGTATCTCCATTTTTGTCATTTATCAGTTTTTTAGATGATTTGAAAATACCAGCTCTTTACATTGTGTGTAAATTTCATGAACCATGGTCCAAAAGAAACGGCCCAAAATGACTTGGAAAAAGTCTGGTTCCATTGACTTCCATTAAAAGTAAAGTGTGTTTTTCCTTCTCCTGTAAAGTTACCATTTTGGAGATATGAGGTTTTGTTCAGACTGCAGCGAAACGCTTACAAGCAGAATTATTTCAGTTAAACTTTTATTTTAGCATGTAAAGCAATGAGCACCTATGTTTAGATGAGTAACCTGGACTGACTGTTTGAGAACAGCTAATGTTGCAGTGACTTCCTACTTTGAGAAGAACTGTTTCTTAAGTGTTAAAATAATGTGGTATTGATCAAAGCAACGTTGAAGATGCAAATTATCCTGTTTTGTCAGGGAAAAACAGTCTTTTATTCTTTCAGTAAAGGATAAAACATTGTTTTTTTTCGACCATGTTGATAGTAAACCACTACAAACCATCACACTGTGAATGACTGAGCTGGAGACTGTTGGTGTCTCTGTGAGAGCATTTTCTTTGGTCTAGGAACCTTGAGCAGAACCCTGAGCAGAACTGCAGGGTCATCACTGAGCTCTGGTTACCTGAACTTACATTGCGAAGCTAATCTGACTCGTTTATTAGGACGTTAGTGCTGTTTCTCATTTCAGCAGCACTGAGTCAGTAAACTGTGTCCTCACTTGTCTCTTCTGTCTCTGTGGATTCTGATATTCTTTCTGTGAAAGATTTCATTGCCTATGTTGGGTTTCTGTGTCAGTTCAGTCTCTGATATTAAAAAGATCACAGTAGTGTTAAACCTTATGATGCCACATCTGGATCAGTTTAATAAAATCTTGCAATTACAAGAATCCAGAACCAGGTTCTTCCGCTGTCTTTCTCACACACAAACATCAGTTAGCTAAACTGTTCACGCTAACTTCTGACATTAGTCTAGTCTAGTCTAGTTCAGTCTAGTTTAGTTTAATTTAGTTTAGTTTAATTTAGTCTAGTTTAGTTTAACTTAATTTAGTTCAGTTAAATTTAGTTTAGCTCCCCTTTTTTCCTCCCACTGGTTTCTAATATAATCCTTGTTTGAACAGTTTGATGTTTTGAACAAGGTGTTTTGCTTCATTTGCCCTTCTCGCGCAGATATTCAGCTGAACATGATTAATATCTGACCGGTGTGACCTGAAACTAGCTTTGGCCAATGTTTTAATATCGTTAGCGTGATAACTAACCTCACTCTGCTTTACCAACATGGGTATGGTCAGTGAAGGACTGACCAACACGTTTCAGTAACTAAATTCAGTGCAGGAAGTGAAATGTTGAGATGGTAAAATCACTGCACTCAGCTTCATTAACAGAATCTCTAAATGTGAGGCGAGTTACTGATGTTATTCTCCAACTAATCCAACTCAGAGAAAGAAACTTGTGACGTGATGAATCGTGAAAATGTCTTTAAGTCCTGAGAAGCTGCGCTTTTCGCTCATCACTACCTGAAATAATCGATTCAGAAAGTCTAGTTTTTTGTACGTCTTCTTCAAATATTCTCGCTATGGGAACAAAACTCTGCACTTCTGTTGTTTTTACAGAACGACCTTGACGATCTGGCTGAGATGTTACACGGTATATCAGTGTAATTTACACTGTGATGTTTAAATACCATCCGAACATCATATTTAATATGAGGTGAAGGTTCTTCTTACCCAGCTTCTCCACAGCTTCCACACAGACGCTGGGAAACATGTCTTCGTTGTATGTGGCTACTAAGACAAAGAGGCCGGTTCTGACCAGCACCAGGCCGCGGCCTCCCTGCGTGGAGAGGGTGAAGCGGTAGAACAGCGGAGAGTTCGATACTCTGCTTTACAGAACTTCACGGAACAGCAGGTTCACTTACGCGCTTACAGTAGATGGAGTTCCTGTCCGCTCGCACACAACCGAACTCCTCCTCCTGGAAGCAGAAGACCCCCCACGGACCCCTCTCCAAGCCCCGCTCTCGCACTGCAGCCAGACGCCTGAAGGCACCTGTGAACGCCCGCGCTTCCCGAGGAAGGACCTGAAACGGACGCAGGAAGGACCCGGTCAGAGCTGCAGCGCGGAGGCGAGCAGTGACGGAATGAAGCCGTTAGCATTAGCTGAGGTAGTTAATTAGCTAACCAGCTGAGCTCAAACTCACCTGCAGTCCCGGTGAAGCCGCCATTATGCCGCCACTTTTAGCTGCGAGCACAGCGGCGCTCTCGACGTGCCTCGTGCTAATGAGACTGTCGATGATCAAATTCTGAAACGGGTTCATTTCTCCTCCGCGTTAAACCCCGAACACAAACTTTCTCAGCGGTTGCCACCCTACTTAGCGTCCTTAGCAACCGACCTGCTGTAAGAGCAGGTCCCCTTCACTTTAAATGTGGACATTCAGTCAAAGGACAGCTCCGCCCATTTTGCATAATTTATGCCTAATTAAGTCATTAAGATGTAAACAAAGTCATTCAGAGTGACTCTGATATGAACTGATGCATTATAGGCTCAGATGTCTTTACAGTGGTGGTGATGGGAACCAGGGGTCACAATGTGTACAATGCAAATATAGCCTTTTTATTTACTGTCCAAAACAACCAATAAACATATATATAAGTTAGTGTTATATATATATATATATATATATATATATATATAAGCATATAAAAATACACTCAATGTTGATGATACTAGTAGCAATCATAGTAATCGTGGGGGAAACCAGGCTGAGTGAGCAGCTAAACCATCTTAGATCAGCATGGGACAGATGCTGGTCTGCGCTGTTTTTTTGGGAGGGTAATCTGTCACTGTACCATGAATGTGTTTAAAATGTTTTAGGCCAAACTCTCATTTCAGAGTGTCAAACATCTCCAGCATCAAGCAGCATATATACATCTTTTTTTGTGACCGTTTTCTGTGAGGTAGCTTTTATAGGCATGAATTGCTTCAGATGTTGGTTCTGTAACCATCATTGTGAACGACTGAACTCTGAAATTCTTCTTTAGGGGATTAATACAAGTTGAAGTACAGCAGGTTCAGGGGTTGCAATGTCAACAATGCAAATATAGCCATTTCAGTTATTTACCAACCAAAATTCTGTCATATGTCTTTATGTATTAACAATACACACAAATAGAGTCAGACATCCTCAGAAGACTTGTCCTTCACCAGGTTTTCTCTTTGAACGGGCTTCTCTTTCAGCATATTGCAATCTTCAGATTCATCTGCTCGGGGAGGAAGTCCGAAGCACAGCCAAGGATACAAATGGTTCTTCTGCACGTTGCATACAATTACAATTTCCACAAGAAGTTCCAAATGTTCCCCAAATCACCAAATGTTACAAAGAGCAGCTTTAAAGTCAGTCATTCATAAAGAATTACTTAAAAATTAAAAAGAACAAAGAAGAAGAAAAATGTCAAATAAATTTTTATTTGCTTCAGAACCCTGATTTTTCTGTTGCATATTTGTGCTCATGTTAGATACTCTGCTTGTGTCATTTTTGAGTAAATCAGCAAAGCCTGCACTCCCAGAAGATAAAAAAAAAATATAATAATAATAAAAAAAGGCAGACACTGAGATGGTATTTAAAACATACTTATAGCTAAAATTGAAACAAACCTAACAAAACCTGCACTGGATCGTAGATCCTGGGCAGTTTAAGGCAGAGGGCTAATGAAGCGTGTGGTGTAAATGCTGATGGCAGTAATGAACACAGTGAGCTGCTCCTAAAGTGTGGATAGTCAGAGACGCATAAATTAAAATAAATAAAACGCACACAAAATCAACAGTGATTAGTCCTTTTTTAGGGTCTCTCCTGTGTAATCACTTCATTTGTACCATTATGTAGTAAAACGTTTTTTTTTTGGGAACTTTCTGGGAAAATAAACTACCGTTTCCTTAAGACTTAAGATCCATAAAAGAATCCAATTTTTGAAAAACTGGCAGATGCAAATGCATTTCTACATAATAAAGCATAGGTGCATAAATTATACAGTATAAGGTTAAAGAAGCTTAAAAAAAAAGATAGTAGTGTTCCCTTACAGGATCAAGTGCCAATCCTGATCTACTAAAAATCAAATCAAATGAAGAAAAAAAGAAATAATACAACTTCTACTACAGCAAAATAGACAGTATGTTTAGAGAAAAATAGAAATCCTGAGAAATCTCTACATCCAGTGGTAAACTAGTCTGGCAAAACCACAAATGTCCTCCATTTTAGGTCACTTGTTATACAAAATGCTGCAAATTGCAAAACTGGGCAATTAACACGTTTGACAAGAAATAGTCTCACATTCAGTAGCACGTTCCACAGTAGTTGAAGGAGCTGTAAGGAAAGGCAACATATGGAAGATCTGGAGGAATTCGGTAGCTCGTTTGTGCTGAACAGGCGGGTTCTTCAGCTCAAATCCTCTCAATTCGGGGCTTTGCCATCAAACAGTTGCAGGTCGAGCCTGACCCACACCTCTCCGGTGGGCACTTCGTGAAGCAGCAGCCTTCTGATGGCTGGACCTTTGTTTGCCAGCTCCTTTTTGATAGTGGCTACAGGAACCTCGGTGCGACCAAGGAAGTCTACAGGAGGGAATGACAAACAGATTTCATAACTCAGACGAAGGTAGGAGATTAAAAAACAGGAGTGGATAAAATACAAAGAAATTATACTTATGAGTGTCGTTAATCAATTTAATGGCGATCCATTTTTCCTATCACCACCACTGTAAAGACATCTGAGTCAACAAGTTTCTCTACAATGAACCATTTCACATCAGACCACTCTGACCGACTTTGTTTACATCTAAATGATGGAATTTCACCAGATTTTTGAAAAAACAAATGGTAAAATTTATCTTTGAACATACTCAACTACATTAAAATGAAAAGTAAATATTTTAACAAATAAACTGAAAGACTTCTTTGTTGTGGTACCAATCCTCACACTAATACATGGCGTAGTTACGGCGTAGTTGTGGGCAGTTTTATTTTACACTGATATTATGATTTTGTTGGATGTTTTCATAAAAACTACAAATTCAAATTCACTGATCGATAACAGAAAGGGAGAAAACTGGTCTTTGAGAATTGTAATGAGTATTTTGTTTGAGGTTCTAAATGAATAGTAAAAAGGATGCTTGTCCGCTTGGACTGTATTAATTATTTCATTTCAGTGATGCGTGAAGTACAATTAATGACATTTTCACCCCTAAGAAAGACATTACGTACCATCAGGAGAAAACTGCTCACGTTCATAAATGGTGATGCACAGTACATCCTGATAGAGGTCCTTTATGTGGAAATGACAGTTGAAGTTCCACTTAGGGTTGAGCGTGTCATTTAAAGTTCGAGAGGTGTAGCATTGTGCACCCATGGTCACCTCACAGTACGGGTTGCTCTTTCCTAATAAGCGGAGGAGAAAGATTTAACAAGGGTGAATGAATCAGGATGAATACCTACAACAGCAGTTCTGTAAGGAATCAATATAGAAACTCACCATTTGGCTTAGAGGACTTCAGCTCTGTGGCCTCCTGGATAGTGACAAGCAGACGACCAATTCCACTGGCTTTCATAGAACGAGCTGACAGAAGGATGGAGCATTACACATACATACATACATACGTACATACCAATGGGACTAATTAAGGATTGTCTTATCTTCTCTTATCTATACACACAACCAGTCTAAAAAACTCCGGACAGGGACAAAAAATAATAATAATTTTATTTATATATATATATATATATATATATATATATATATATATATATATATATATATATATATATATATATATATATACACACACACACATACACACACATACATACACACATACACACACACACACATATACACACTGTATGATAGCTGTATAGTGCATAAGAACTCACTTTGATAGACCTTCTCCCGTTTCTTTTTCTCCGTCTCGATGAACTCCTCTGAACCTGCCTTGATCTTCTGAACCCATGCAGTCCTAGAAACACCGTTTCAAATACAGATTATTACAGGTTACAAGGTAAAACGGATCTTCAGTGATGAGAGAGGATAACGTACAGTAAAATTCTTCAAATTTACCTCTCGTTGATGTTCTCTGTTTTGAGAGTATAGACCCTGTCAATGTGAGAGATGTGGAAAACTGGCTCATCACTGGACGGGTCAGATGGCAACTTCACCAGGACTTCATTTAGGAACACAGGCTGGAAAAGACAAGATGTGAGACAGTTTTTTGAGGCCTTGTTTAAAAGAGATTTTTGAAAAAATCTGTTACTGAACAGTTAAAATGTAAAGTCATTCACAGTAGTTTACCCGATTTTCTCCCCAATTTAGTCGTCTCCAATTCCACCCTCTAGTTAGGACCCCCCCCAATCACACGATGCTATCAACGCTAGGAGGGTGAAGGCTAACACAGGCTTCCTCCGAGACCTGTGAAGCACCACCGCTTCTTTTCGAACTGCCGCTCACGCAACATCACTGGACAGCCGAACGCGCTCGGAGGAAAGCGCCAACCGCCAGATCTGTTACGTCAGCTAACAGACGCCTGCGCTGACTAGCATCGCGCTGAGTGATGAGGGGAGAAGGAGGGGCCATCCCACCCACCCAGAGAGAGCGAGGCCAGTTGTGCTCTCTCGGACTCCCGGCTACGGACGGCTGTAGCATCACCAGGGATCGACCTCGCGATCTCCTGATGATAGGGCCAACGCTTAGACGGTTGCGCCACTCGGGAGCATTCACAGTAGTTTTGATGTGAAATGCTTCTTTCCAGACAACCACAGTGGTGGTGATAGGAAACAGACTTCTGAAATGTTTAATGCCTCTAAAAGCTCCCTCACTGAAAGTTAGGACATAAAATAATTTAAAAATATGCTGATTCCTGACACATTGTCTTCTGATAGTTTTATAATATAGTTTCAGCTTGAAATCTATATTTTAAAATCATACCTGGTGGAGAGGTCTGAGTGTTATAAGGCGAAATAGTCCCTAAAGAAAACTACTGTACCATTAATAACATTACATGGACAAATTTGACATGTAGTTCATTTTGGACAGCAATTAAACTGACTCTGCATTACAGACACCTGGTTCCTATCAGCACCACTGTGAAAAAATCTGAGTTTGTAAGTTTCTGTACAATGAACCGTTACAGATGGCAATGCAGTGTCCTAGAGGACAGATAGAGCCTTGAAAGAAGTTTCTGATTTATGCATCATCAGAAATTCTACATCTCACAGTAGCATATCAAGCTGTTATACTAGCAAATCAAACTTGTAAACAGGGTTTTGTAAGTTGCAAAAAAGAAAACTTGATTTTAAAAAAATCATTTTTGGTCTAAACTTGTATATTCATTGATATTTGTCACTTGTAATGAAGGCTGTGTAGTCAGGTTTAAACCCTTACTGATTTGTACATCTTGTACTGGGTGTTGGACTTTGGGCTAAAGAGCCTGTCTGAGCCTGAGGAGGTGAACTGCTTGACAGCTTGGGTGAAGAGCAGGAAATCATTGAAGAGGAAGGCATACAGTTCCTTGTTGCTCTTGGTCTTGAACAGTTTCCCACTGTGCAGCAGCTTTCGAGGACCCAGGCAGTTGGTTAGAGAGTTGAATACCAGGTTCTATTGGGGAAAAATAAACAAAAAGAAAAAGATTTAGAAGAAAGAAAGCTACATTTGTTGATTTTGTTTATAATGTAAATGCCAGCCCGACTATCGAGCACTGCGAGAGCAGATTCACTTACAGCAGTAATTAACCAGCAACACATGTGAAATAACCTCTTTTAGTTACTCAGCCATGCCTATAAGCACACCATTATACCCCAGTACCTCTTCAGTTCATGGCTTTGAAAGTCAGGAGTGGCACATTAACAACAAATGACAAAACAAAAACAATCCAACTGTTTATAAAAACTACAGAAGACTAAACTGGAAATTGAATCTAAGTCATAAATCTTTGGCTGGACTCTGAACACATCGTAATATCCTTAGTTTTTCCAAAACATTTATCAATGTCGCTTGCATATGTTCATCAGTGTCTCCTGCAAATATATATATTTTGAAGGAACTCAAGGGCTAAGGGCTAAGAGAGAAATGTATGACGTTCTTTAAAACTGTTGCTATCGCGAACCTGGGTAGACAGAAATGTCTGAAAGTTGATACGTTTTGTCCTGTCTACAGTTTTCAATGGATCTTCTGTGTTGAGAAGTTACTAAGTAGTTGAAATGTGAATAATACTACATAAAAGGCATCACTGCTATGCACATTACATCATATGGCTGGTAACATCACCAAAACACCCCACACAACCCAGCAAGCTTTAACAGTCAGGGTGGTCCAGCTGCTTTGGCAGTAGTAGTCTACAGTCTACACTCAACACTCAACAGTCTACAGTCTACAGTCGACAGTCGACAGTCGAAGAAGCTTGTTTTGTTACAGAACAGAGTTCAGGTTGAGCATCAGGGACGTTTACACGATGCCTTTTTAAATGCGAGGCACACAGACCTGCGTAAAAAGCGTAGAGTTCCTTGTGTGTCTGCCATGAACTACAAAATGAAGCATGACTTTCGAGGTCTAGGACATAGTAATGAGTTTATTAGAGAAAATGTGGCATGTTGCTCACCTCTGTGATCCCCTCACACTGGACGTGGCTCTGGATCCACTCCAGCCGATCCGAGTTCTCCTTCTCTCGCACGCCCTCGTTCACCTGAGAGCACAGCTCCTCAGCTTTCTCTAGAGCTTCCCGCAGCTGAGCATGATCCACATGACTCTCAGGAGTGCTCTCAAGGATCTGGAGACAAGCAAACATACATCTAGATATTTAGTGCTTAGTTATTCAGAGTTACTTAGAGCTTTTATCCTCTGAGTAAGATCTTTGTTTCAGAAATATGCCAAGAGACAGCAGAACAAGCTATACTCACGTTTTTTATGTGGAGAGGGTAGCGTGTAATTCTTTGCATAGGCTTCAGTAAGAAGCTGGACAAAGGCATTCCTTTACAGCGGTAGTCTGTGGCTATTTTCTGAGGATTTATAAAAAATTCGAAATCAGTAACACACGATCTACGTTGTTGGGACTGGGCTTTAGACTCACAATAAATATCAGTGCTATTACTACTACCTTTATTGGACTAAGACTCCAATTTCAGTGAAATTTTTTAAATTAAAAAATAAAGTCATGATTAATCTAAATCTTTCAACTTCAATAAAAAAATCAAAAAGATGTTTTAAAAAATTATTGAAAAATAGAAAAATTATTTTTACAAATTAAATGATGATTTTGCATATATTTAGCTTAATACTGTCTCAATAGCCTGGGTCTAAATAGATAATAACAAACCTTGTAAGTATCTAAGAACTGAATCCTTAATTGTTTTTTTTATTAGTTTTTTTTAATGTGGGTCTGCAGCTGAACTAATTCTGTAGAATGATCTACAGGGAGATTCAGTTGAAAGAGGCCCCGAATATTCTGTAATAACTCTCTCTAGGACGAAGCAATCTGAACAAAACAATGTGCAATGATCTCCTCAGTATATGGAGCTTCGAACAAGCCAGGATGCCCCTGTGTCAGAGCGATGAGGTAGGCACCGGACAGCCGTTGCGACGTTAACCTCTGTTTGCAACTTCTGGGTGCAGACCCCCGTACCCCTTCATGTGTCTGGCAGAAAACGGAGATCACTTCCAGTATCGCGTGTAACGCAATCGATTCCACATATGTCAAGGTATGTAGCTATTTTCTGTTCAGATTGCTTCATCCTAATGGGAGTTAAAACAAAATATTCGGGGCCTCTTTCGAGTGAATCTCCCTGTATATACAGTATTTGGCTCTTTTGGGGACTAATGGTGTTTTCTCTGTTATCTTTCTTAATTATGCCGAGATTCTGCAAAATCAGTGGAACTAAATGTAGTTGTGGTTGAACAGACAGAACGGAGGGGATAGAGAGGTAGTGGAACAGAACCAAACTGAGTCTCAGCGGTACCTTGAGGAAATCTTTGAAGTCTGGCTCCTGGTCGGTCTTCTGTTGCAGCAACGCGGCAGCGTTTAACTGGCAGCTGCAGAAGCGAATGTAGGCCTGCATGTGAGAGAGCTCCGCAGCCAGAATGTCGCCCACCGTCGGCACAGGCATCTTTTCTCCTCCCATCTTCTTCCTCACTCGAAGGGCCCTGAGCCACACATAGTAAGACATCATGTTAAGGAACAGTCAAAGAAGGGGACAGTATGCTACAGCGGTCAACGTCTGATAGCGGTTATACAGATTCTTAAGAAGAGAGCAGTTCACATACTTCAGCAGCTTTGTGTTGCACATTATGAGCTCTTTCCAGTTGACGAAAATCATATTCATCTCAGCTTCAGTCAGCCGTCCCGATTCAGACATTGGCTTATGGAACACCTTCAAGAAAATCAAAACACATCATTGTTTTTGCACGAGTAGATCAGGGTCTTATTTTTAGAACCTTTAATAATCAAGCAGTATTCTAGGCAGTATTCGTCCTTCTAGTGAGAGGAAACAAGTATTCAGACATGTTTGTTTTTGTCAGTTAATATACTTCCAGTGCATAAGTCCACTTTCAAAAAAGTGTGTATTCAGACAACACAAATTAATATCATTAGTACTTTGTTTGAAAGCTGTTGTTCGGCAGTTGCAGCTTTGAGACGTCTATGGTAGGAAGTGATTAGCATCTTTACAGGATTGTGATTTGATTTTCTGCCAATTCCTCTTCGCAAACTGTCTTCTATTCTCCAAGGTGACTAGGTTTCCTCTGCTGGACTTGCAATTCAAAATTCTCCATCAACTTCCAAAAGGATTAAAGTCAGGAGGTTAGCTAGGCCACAACTTCACCTTCTTTAGAAACCAGTCTTGAGGAAATTCAGCTGCATGTTTGGGATACTTGTCTTGTTGAAAAGTTCATTTTCTCCCTTTTCTTGGCCGATGAGAGGAATTTTCGGCTAGTATGTCCCAATATATCACTCCATTTGTGTTTCCTTTAATGATGTGCAGCCCCATATCATGATGCTCTCACTCTTGTATTTCACTGTGACGGCGTTCTTGGGATCATATGCTCTTTCTCCAAACATGACAAGCTGAATTACTGCCAAAGAGTCCTATTTTGTTTCATTTGACGAGAGAATATTTTTCCAATACAATTCTGATTTGTCTAAATGCTTGTGTGCGAATTTTAGACAAACATTTCTGTGCTTCTTTTTAACAGAGGAGTTTTAGGTGGGATGTAGGAACGGAGATTGTGTTGCGGTTCAATACTTATTGTTCTCTGAGTACCTGCTGTCCTGCTGCTTTCAGGTCACCCTGCAGCTCTTTTTTAAAGTGATTGCTGGCTTCTTTTTAACCTTCCTTATCATTAGTCTGGAGTGGAATCTCATGGCGCACCTGTCCATGAACTGACTCTGGCATATAATCAAACCCGTTGTACTGACAGGGATGTTTAAGGTATCTGGTATGACTCTGTAGGTATTTCCATTTTAGTGCTGTTTAATAATGTTGTCCATGAGAACTTCAGGAAGCTCCTTCACCTTCACCATGGTTGCTACTTGTTGCGTGACATTTTCCAAACCAATGACACGGTCTTTTGTAACAACACCTGGTGCAGTGTGATTGAGAACATTTCTATTTTTAATCTTTACGTATATCCATAGTGAATAGTGAACGCTTTTCCCCTACGAGTTTTTTTTTTTTAAACATGTCTTCGTTATTTGCTTATTAACACATACTTTTTTGTTTAAAATAAGCACAGTTAGATAACATTGTGTGTGTGTGAATTTAAAATGGATACACACTCTGGAAGTGTATTAAATAACAAAATTGAATACTTGTTTCCTCTCACTGTATGTAGGTGCACTTTGTACGTTTGCAGTTACTGACTGTAGCCGCACAGTTTGTCAGTCGCCCTCTTCCTCATCCATTAGTGGAAAGGGACCACCATAGGACCACCGCTGACCAGGTATTTGAGTAGTCGATTCTTAGCACAGGAGTAATTACCTATGCCTAATACCTTAAGTGCATTTATATGATTACCTGATAAAATGACCAGTGAGTATTACAGATGGCAAACTGGTTTTGATGGATATTGTGCCAATATCAGCAGAAAATGCTGGACTGGATATCAGTGGGGGAAAAAAAAAAAGGATGAATGAAATCCACACACTTACATTTTGTCAGATCATGTTTTAGCAGAGCTGGGCATTGTTCAAAATGCATCAATGCTTCCTGTATATTTTTTTAAATGCCTTCTTTACAAACCAGAAGTGGGTGGGGCTTAACTCAGAATTGACTGAGCTGCTGGAAGCAGGTATATTTACTGACTGCAACAGATTATAGTGTAAAGCATAGATTACTATTGGCTATATAATGTCCCTATAAATACACATAAATTGATATAAAACACAAATAACTTGCCAAGCTCTCAATATGGAACAAGATTTATGTTTGCGTGCTGTAATTATTTCACCCGTGACAGAACATGAAGGGCTATATGTTTAGTAAACCAGCCAAATTACCTATGAAACAATGGCTAAACAAACATTTTAAAAGATTTTAAAAAGATGAATTTCTCCTATCTAGGTAAACTCCTCTGTCTCCATCAGATAAAGAGATAAACATATAAGCCTATCTGAACACTCTTTCGAGTCCTGTTGAAAATGTGGACAAATGTTAAGACAGCTCAACAAGACTTTATAATGACCTGCAGATACCCTGATTTTCATCTAAATAGCACAATAATCACTGATCCAAGTCACTGAAAATGTACATTTTGTCTTCTTTTACATACAGTAATCGGTTTTAATGAAAGAATTGTGAATTTTAATTCAGACGGTATCATAAAGGTACTGAATTACAATTGCTATCCCTATTTATTAAATAATGTATTTCTTACTGTGGAGTTTTGAAGCTTTTTTAACTTTAAGACAGCAGACAGAAGTAAAGCCATTCAGTGTGTTTTGATGTGAAAGAGTTCAGAAAGAAACTCACCATCTCACTTTTCTGAGTGGTGGTGATAGGAACCAGAAGTTGTAATGTTGAGAATGCAAATACAGCAATGTACCTTTCCGCCAGGAATGGATAAAAAATACAATTCAGGCAATTTTTAAATAAATTTTTTTCCTCTGAACTATCAGAAAACACACCAGACAGCATATTCATAACCATTTTATGTCATTGTGTTCTGTGATTAAACTCAGGTCTGGTTCCTATTATCACCACTGTAAACAATTCTGACTTTCATTTCACATAAAACCACTCGACAGTAATGACTGGATTATTTGAAAAACTTGCAATACTTGAAAAATGGGCTGAATTTATTGAGCTTCAATAAAAAAGATAATTTTAAGGCTTAGTACTTTTAAAAAAAAAAAAAAATAAAATAATAATAATAAAAAAAAAGCAGTGGTTCGTACTGGTTTTGGCCAATACTCGAGATGGTAGTAGCGTACTGCCATCTTTAAAGAGTAAAGGTGCAAAGTAGATGCAGCACTATAAGATCAGTCTCAGTCAGCGTACCTCCAGGACCAGCTGAAGGTCCTCCATGTATCGCTCTTCTGTCTCAATGAGCTCGTGGATGTAGCCCTGCCGTTTCTTCTCCTGAGGGCTCATGGAGTCCAGGCTGGTCAAATCAGCGCACCCTACAATGAGATTCAAGCATGTGGTGATCTCTGACTCAGCCCCCCCAAATAAAAAGACACCCCCCCTCCCCCATCCTCTTCTAAAGCCACACAGCAGACACCTTCACACCCTCCCAGAGCTCCACAACAAGAGCACTAACTCCAAACACAGTCAAGAAGCAAGCAGGGCAATCACTGAGGCAGAGATAGGAAGGGCACTCGAAAACGCTCACATCAAGCCTTACCTGACGAGGCCCCCCCATTCTGACAGTCCTGGAGCCCCTGTGAGGCTGCTGAGTCTTTCAAGGTGCCTTCATCATCATCATCATCCACATCCCACAGTCTTAAAAAGAGCAGCTTACTGGTGGTGCGAACGCTCATTGCTCAGCACTTACACAGCAGTCAGTACGTTCTGTCCCTTCTTCAACTGCTCTACACAACAAACATGCAGATCTAGCACTGAATGGAAATCTGTTTTTACCAAAATAGTCAGACGGTGGGTGAAAGGCTGCGTGCTTGGCAAGCTTAAGACTGTCTGTACTGATATTGCAGGGCTCACTGCCTCATAAAAGTCCTCAGTAGCACAAAGAAACAGGTACAGAACATGACAGGAGTGAATCATATGGTAAAAAATGACCAAACAGTCCATTATTCATGCACTGGGTCAGTTATATTAATGAGAGATCTTTGAAAGCAGGACTGCATTCTGAGTCTCCCCATACTGACAGTCCTGGACTCAATGTGTTGATTCAAATTAGAAACCACAGCAGTAAACACTTGATATTCTCATATGACTTAGTTGAAGACAGAACTATTTGAATCAATGTCTGTGACTCATCAGGACACTTAGCTCAATCATATCTGTGAAATTTCTGATTATTTAACAGAAAATTCTACTGATTTTTCTGAGAGGGGTTTGTTGTGAAATGTGGCACTCAAGAAAACTTAAAGTGAAAAATGTTCAAAGTGGTGATAGACAGGTGACAAAACAGTAACAGAACAGTAATAAAAAAGGTATGAGTATTAAATTAGTCATATGAAGCAACGACACAGATCAAATTACAAACAGAATTACAATAAGAGATGTAGACTTTTAATTAATAGCGAAACAAAGACATTAATTTTCCAAATGTTTTTAAAATTGTGCCCCAGGCTTGACTGCCTAATGAAAGTGGAAGAGAGTTCCGCAGTTTACGAGCATAGTAAGAGAAAAGCTTCTCCACGTTTCCTTTAGAAGGCAGATCTGCAGATGTAAGACGACGTGTTGGAACATAAACAGATAGAAATTCTGTGAGGTTTGCAGGTGTTTTAAGGTCATTTAGAGCCATTTAAAATCCACTCAAAGATACAAGTAAACAGTGAAGTTCTTTCGAAACAGGGTGTCATGAGTTCTCTTTGTTTTTGTTAGGATTTAAAGACAGCATAACAGTAAAATGAAGTTTCTCTGCGTCACTCTGAGGTAGAAAAGGCTGAACAGTAATTCTCAAGTGATAAAAAAACGACTTCAGTGACTCGTTTCCATGAGGGACAAAACTGAGCTCAGAGTCTAAGGTTACGCCCAGCTTTCTTATTTCAGGTTTAGAGGCTTAAAGCATTTAATGTCTCTAAAAGGTTCCTCACTGGAAGTTATTACATATAATGTGTATGAATATTTTGACTGATTGCACTGTTTTCCAATAATTAAGGTTTGGTCCATGTAAAACATGCAGAGTGTTGTAAGAAAAAATATTCCACTCTTAATATTTCATATAAAAACTCAGATGTAGACACACATGTAGGTTCACTGGTCAGGTAGTAAATAAAATGGCTATATTTGTGTTATGTGTATATATGTGTAGGTAGCACAACACCTGGTTTCTATAACAACCACTGACAGTAAGTAAAAACAGACCATTTAACATTAAACCACTCTGAATAACTGTTTACATCTCAGTGATTGAATTATGCAGAAATTTTGAAACAAACAACAAAAAGTCAAATTCTCTTCTAAGACAGAATCTACAGTGCAGCCCAACTCTGAAATTACAAGTTACAAAAACACTGGACAAATTTGAATAATGACAAAATTCAAAAGGGATGACAGAAACTGAACTGGGTGAGTTTTTCAAAGGACTTTTAATGTCTAGATTTCTTTAATCAAAAATATATTACAGGATTTTTTCAAATCTCCACAATAAATTCCATTAAATTATTTTAAGTTTAAACTTCTGCCACACAACAAATGTTTGCATAGCTTCACTAAAGATATTGACATCTACTTATACAAAGGAGACTTGGGAATAAAAACAAAATGCAAGTGTAACAATGTTTAAAGGCATAGTGCTTGTAATAGCACCATTTGAGCTAAATCGGTTTCATCTGAGCCATAAACCTTAACTTAAAACAAATAATATCCTTCCTCTTTGTTCATTTCACCTCCTCGAGTAACTAACATTTGAACGTTTATCAAACATAAAAGCTAACTGCTCATAAGTGATTGCACCCTCAACCCAAAATCACTGTTAGCGCAGCGTTGAAGTTGCCACAGTTTACCGCTGTTCTGTTCTTCCAGCCACCCAGTAACATTTGTTCAAGACAGATACAGGAACATGACCTCCTTCGTGACCGTGGGCCATTTTCCTCTCTGAACAACTATCACAGCAGCCACTACAGCATCTCCAAAGCACAATACAAGTTAAAATACTTTATTTTCAGTTAGTTCATTTGGATCCTACAACAGATTCAGACATTCAGACACCACACCAAACACCAGAAGGGATTAAATCTATGCCTCCCGTGCCTTGAATACTAAAAGAAGGGAAAAATTCAGTTTCAGACAATTAAGACTGAAGCAAAAAAGGCACACAGAAAGGCCCACTACCACTTAGTCACTGGTGCTCTAGACCTTCATGAGGCCACCACAGCTCATGCTACTGTGATTGATACTGTTGTCAAAATCTTGTTTATTGTGATGCAGTGGTTTTGAGTTATGTCACACATCCCTTCAACCAACCAATCAAAACAAAACAACCTCACACGAAGAAGACATACTAAGCTGTATGACTTGTAAGGAGAGTTAGAGCAGAGTGTGTGTTTGTGGGGGGTGGGGTCAGGGGGGCATTAGGAAGGGGGTACTGGATTAGTATATGTCGACGGTTTCACGGTGAATGGGGTCTCCTCCCCTTTTAGAGGGGGAGATTGTGGGTGTCTCAAAGGTGAAGAAAGAGGGGATAGGTGCTACCACCCTAAAGAAGAACAGAGGAGAGAGAACCCAAAAGGAAAACAAAGCGTAAGAAGATGGATAAAGGATGATTATCAAATTCTTCTTGCCCTTGTGGAAATGAAAATATTCTTAAAAATCCCAAACTTGTTTTTTCACAACTATTTAATTCAAATGGTTGAGATGTAAACAAAGTGATTCAGAGTAGTTAATGTGAAATGGTGCACTGTAGAGAAACTTAGACAGACTCTGATTTCTTATCAATGATGGTGATCAGAGCCAATGGTTGCAACATCAACAATGCATATATAGCTATTTTATTTATTATATAAGTATTTAAGTTTTTATATGCAATGTTGATAACGGTAAAATAGTGATATATCCAAAAATTCAAGTTTTCGTTGGTGACTATTTTGCCTCACAACAGCCTGAAAGTGTTTTAAAATAAATGGTTTAAGCCAAAATCTTCTGAAAACTAAAACAATGTCTCCAGCATCAGGCAGAGTATTCATAATATTTTTGTGTAATAACCTTTGATGAGGGAGCTTTTAGAGGCATTTAACACTTCAGATGTCCTTTCACCACCACTGTGAACAATCTTGACTCGGTGAGTTTCTCAAGAACAGAGCATTTTTCATCAAACCACTCTGAATGACTTTGTTTGTAAATCTTATTAACAGAATTATGCCAAACGTTTAGAAAAATCGGTTTTACTCCCCTTTAGATACAGTATTCTCCATCCGAAAAAAACGACCTATACTTTTTCGTGCTGCGGCGTCACTCCTACCAGAACAACGTATTGTGCTATACACTAATCAGAATCAAAAAAAAAAATAAATAAATAAAACAGCAAAAAAAAACCACACATTTAAAACAGACAACCAACAAAAATGTAAGGCACCAGAGATGATTTCAAATCAAATGATTTTCTGAACTAATCGGTTCCATTAATCGGAACATCGTTTGTAACTGGGTACCAACCACAATCAGCACTGAGGCTTATGAATTATTAGAAAGCTTCACTGAAAACTGGATTCTTCGTGCGAAGTCTAGTGATCATGGGAACGAAAAGAATAAGGTCCGTTTCAGGCCTTTACTTACACTGCTGGCAAGGGTCAGAATCTGAGGTTGTCATTTTCACATAGTTGGTGGGGAACAGGCCCGTGACTCCGTTGATCTCTCCCTTCCACCAGTCAGGGTCACTTTTGTCCAGCACGTTGATGAGCTGACTCTTGGAGAAGCTGAGCTCGTCCTGGTTGGCCGCCGTGTAGTCATACATGGCAATGACCTGGCAGACTGAGAGAAGCAGAGAGAGATGGGCTGAAGCAATAATGACGACACGGAGAGATTAGCGCGGTTATGGAGGGCAAGAAGTCTCTCTGCTTTACCTGCTACAGCTGCAGGGGTTGACTTGCCGCTGTTTGAGCCCAGTTGCTTGACGTGAGATGCTGGGAACCAGCCCTTCTGACGCTTCTTACCACGCGCCTGGAGCATGAGCATTACAAAATAAATTTACAGAATATTATACACATATTCCACTTAAAAGTCCACTTAAAAACTGTAGATTGTAACCAGAAGGGGGAAGTTTATGATTGCTAAGGTGTTGCAATGGTTTTCCAAATGGTTGCTAAGGCATTGCTAAACTGTTGCTGTGCTATCATAGGGGGTTGCTAACATGTTGCTAGGCTGTTCCTATGCTATCCCAGGTGGCTGCTAAGGTGTTGCTAGGCCATTGCTATGGTGTCCCAAGCAGTTGCTAATGTGTGTGCAAATCTGTGTGCTAGTAAGTGCATTTGTATGTAGATGTCCACATCATTTGCAGCAGCACACAAAAATGATGTTTTAACGAATGCTGTACAAAAACCATACATGCAATTGATTTCAAAAGCATAAGTGCACTTTTCCTGCACAGGCACTTTGATCCTGCAATGTTTTGTGGTTCTAGCATGAAAACTGCAACCTATGAAAATGATACCAAAAAACATTCCATAAATTTGATTTAAAGCAGCTTTAGTACATTTATCATTCAATTTTCATACAATTTTCATATAGTTGCTGTGTTCAATGCTGTAGAAAGGTAAAAATCGAAAAAATAGAAATGTTGGAAATGGACATGTTTTTCTTTGGACAGCAACAATGAAAATAAACATAATAAAATAACGAAGAACGGCAAGTTGGTTTGGTCAAGCCCACTTAATTATGTGCACTTTTGATTATCAGTGATATATTTGACCAGTTTAACTAGACTAAGTGAGCAATGGCTTACTGTTTTTAAAATAAAGATGGCGCTGTGTTTTAAGATAATGCTTGGCACAAGCAAAAATGAGAAAGCTTTAGCACTGTCTATTTTGATAACAGCCTTTCTCAGAGAACAGTACGTATATACAGGGTTCGATTTGAGAAGAGATGTGAAGAGATTCTCCCAGTGAGAAAAAAACGACAAAAACCATCCCTCTTGTAAAACGGCAAACCCACCTTTCCTCTTTGGACTCATGAGATCACTTTAGACCTCTATTACCGATATTTTCATTCCATCTACAAGTGAGTTTACACACTGTGGTGGTTATTCATGTCAAACAAGTTGTGATCAGTGCAGTGCACATGCTACCACAGAAGAATGGGTTATGTAGAATTGCAAGCTTTCACTTTTCATTGGTTATGCTGTGGAGTGTTTCCCACCCGCTGTCAGGGTTGCCAGGTTCATGGCTTTCCTGCCAAACTGGGCTAGTATAGTTAGTTTGAAATAGTTTGAAAATGCAGTCATGTCAGAAAATTCTAAAGTTTCAGCTTCTGGTGGATGACTTTTAAGCAAACATTGGGAGATTTTTACTCAACATGACAACCTTGAACACTGAAAATAAAGCAAGAACTAAGGACTATCTTTAAACAGAAAAACAGGCATGACACACAATGTTAAGTAAGTGATGAAAACAATATAAAACAGTGGCACTGCCAGTTGCATCTCCAGAATGACAACTTCTAACAAATTTAGTGACAGAGTATTGCCAGAAGTGTTGCTCTTGTTGTCTTACTATGCTAAATAGCTTTCCATTACCAGAAACCTCAAGTAGCTCAAAGTCTGAAAGAGAATGCACCAAGGGCACTGACCATGCCGGTTTACTCGTCTGTTACTAACACACTTACCTGCAGTTCCCCCAGCCACCAGCCAGTGGGGTTCTTACTGAGGATGAGGATAAGCTGGCCAGGAACCAGATTCAACTGCTCAGTCCCTGAGGCCGTATATGGAGCTGTCACCTGGGCTATCTCTGCAACACAGAAATGCAGCTATATTGAAGGTAACTGCACAGATTTTACGTAGCTCAAGACAACTGGCCAAACTTGCAGAGGTGCAATGAACTTACCTGGCTTCTTTCCAGGCAAACCAAGCTTTGAAGTCTATAAAGAACAGACAGTGTTAATGAAAAGAACAAACACTCAAGTTGTAACAGCATTTAAAACAAAATGTATCTCCAATTACATCAGTTTCCTTCGGTTTAACATAGTTGGCGGGGAAGAGTCCAGAGCGGTCTCCTATGCTGCCTCTCCACCACTCTCCTTCTCTCTGTATCACCAAAACAGTGTCTCCCTCGTTGAAGGTCAGATCTCCAGGTTCAGGGCTTTCATAGGTATAGAGAGCCACATATTCTACAGAAATGTAAACGGGCAGTATGGGTATGTGCACACAAAAACAAAAAAGATAAACACACATATATTAGGGTAGAGGTCACAGGTAGGGAAACAACACCATTTTGTTTCTGTTATTTTATACAATTTCAGTGCATATATCCACTTCAGTGTATGTATTCACTAGCAAAAACTATGATTAAAAAATTTTAATTCATGTGAAAAACAATTCAGACAAAGGTATAAAAATAAATCACGTAAATCAATGCTGCAAAAAAAAAAAAAATGCACCTTATGTGACTGTGAAAGACATTGCTAATGGTTGGGAATCTTTCATTCAACAAATTTAATAGAGAGCTTCCTAAAGTTCTCAGAAACAACATTATTAAACAACACTCAAATGAAAAACGTGACAGAACAATAGCAAAGACCATAAAGTTCCTGGAAAAACATGGCACCCAGACAGGTGTGCATGCACAATTCATAATGCATTCTCAGACTAATAAGGAAAGTAACAAAGAAATCACTCTAAAAGAGCTGTAGGACGAGCTGAAGGCAGCAGTTACACAGAGAACAACTAATGAACTGCACCACAATCGTCTCTCTGTTCCTACACCCCATAAAAAACTTCATGCTATCCCCCGTCCACTGTTGTAAACATCTATGAAGGGTGCACAAATGTCGGAACTGGACCTTGGAGACTCCTGTTTTTTTTTTTTAATCCCATGGAGGGCAGGGTACAGGTGTGGCATTTACCTAGGGAAGTGATGGCAACAGGATACATTGTGGGAAGAAGACAGGCCAGAGGAAGGCATGTGATACTCTGGGAGTCCAGGCGTTTATTTGGATGTCAAATAACATGTGCCACCTAATTAACACTGTTGGGACCAGGTACATCCCTTCATGGCAGTAGCCTCTTTCAGAAGAACAGTGCTTTCTGCCACTCCGCACACACTGTTCGGGAATCGCTTGAGGAATGAAAGGACAACAAGTTCAAGGTTTTACCCTCTGGCCTCTGAACTCCCCAGATCTCAATCTGATCGAGCATCTGTGAGGAACAGCAAGTGTGATCCACCGCAGCTCCACCTCACAACTTACAGGACTTAAAGGATCTTTTCTAGCATCTTAGTGTCAGATATCACAGGGCATCTTCTGAGGTCTTGTAGAGTCCATGCCCTGGTGGTTCGGAGTGATTTCGGCAGCACATGGAGGATCAATGTCATATTAGGCAGTTATAAAGTCAACAGACATATTTTGCAGTGGACATATGCACTGGAAGTATATTAAGCTCAGGAAGTATTATTAACAAAAACTAAGGTGTCTGAATACATGTTTCCCTCACTGTAAGTACAACAGGCTCAAGGACAACACAGATATCCAGAGATTATTTTCTCAGCTTTGTACAGGCTTAACAATAGGATTAGCAGAGCTCTGCACGAAAACTGATTTGTCCCAGAGATTGGACAGAAATGTTTTCCCACATGGAGGATATCTTTGCATTTGTACAAGAAGTCATGAGGCTCTATGGACAAAGCTTGTTAAAAAAAGGAAAAAGAAAAATATAATCAGTGTCCATTAGAGCAGACGATGCACCCACTGTAACCATTTTTCAATGCTGACACCTGTCTTGGTCGAACATTCAACTATTTAGTTGTCTGAGAAAGGCAAAAAAAATGGTGTATTTGTGACCATCTTTGCTTTTTTACCCTCAAGAGAAGAGCCGTCTGCTGCGGACGAGTCAAGTCCTTCCGTGGAACTAAAGGCAAAGAACAAAAAGCAGAAGACTGTTGACGAGTTCAAAAGCCTGGTACAGTGCAAAAACCTGCCAGACTATTTTATGTATTTGCTGCTCAATTACATTATGGTTCACTGAGTAAGTAATATGAGCACCATGTGCATTATTAAATTGTGTTACTGATGTTTTAAAAAAGGCCTTATCTCACTAATTATTTCCTATTACCTGAGCTCCACCCCCTTAGATCCTACTATAAGCAAGAATTAGATCCTAGTCAGCTATCTAGGATAAATAAACAGAAACTTTACTCTGTCGATGTGTCGCTGCTGCTCAGCACAGTGACGTAGCTTTTGGGGAACCAGCCCTGCTTTCCATTTAGCTCTCCAAGCCACCAGTTCTCCTGCTGCTCCAGAACCATGATCACATCATCCTTGGAGAAGTTGAGGTGGCTGTCTGTTTTAGCTGTCCAAGAACATAAGGCTTGAACCTTAAGGTTCCCCACCATCTAGAACAGAATATGAAAGCAAAGGGTTGTAATGAAACAAGTTGTAGTGACACATCGGGTCATAATGTTACATGTTGTATAAGCAGCTTCCCTAAGGTTACATACCTGGTTGTGCTCAGAGGAGGTGGTAGTCGGGGCATGAGTGGGGGTGAAGGCAGAGTTCTGGCCTAATCCGCTTGGAACAGAAGCCT
Organism: Colossoma macropomum; assembly: GCF_904425465.1. Taxonomy (NCBI): domain Eukaryota; kingdom Metazoa; phylum Chordata; class Actinopteri; order Characiformes; family Serrasalmidae; genus Colossoma; species Colossoma macropomum. The sequence continues at coordinate 2,469,133 of NW_023494803.1, forward strand.
CAGTGAGTTTGCTGTAAATAACAAACACAGATTTTAAGAACATTTCAATTTACCTGAGAGGAAAAGTCAATTACTTGCTGCAGCTAAAGGAAGATTTATAGACTGTACTTAGAGACGGAGAGGGAGGCCTGAGGCTTAAGAGCTGGTTTGGCAGGGGGCTCAGGCTTTGACTGCTTTTCCACATAGCTCTCAGGGAACCAGCCCACTTTTCCCTGATGGCTGCCATAGAGCCAACCAGCCTCCCTTTCAATGGTCTCATCCACCTACAGAAACATGCAGAAAACTTTACAGTCAGCAGGATGTGAAACATCTTTAAAGCAGACTAATAACCTGGTAAATATATATATATTGTGCACACCAATTAAACATTCACAGTGCTGGTGGAAAAAGTAAACAAACCGTTGGATTTAATAACTCGTCAAACCTCCTCTGACAGCAATAACTTCAAATGAGTGTTTCTGATATCTGCAGATCAGACCTGCACAACCTTCAACAGGAATATTGGTCAATCCTTCCTTACAGAATTGCGTCAGCTCAGCCACATTCTGTGGATGTCTGGTGTGAACGTCTCTCTTAAGGTGATTCTACAGCATCACTACTGGGTTAAGGTCTGGGCTCTCAGTGGGCCACTCTAAAAGATTGTTGGTGTCGAGTTGATTGATTATTGATACAGTATTAATATTCGTGCAACACTTATAATAAACACTTTAGCACTTTGCATGTAAACGTAGAATCACAGACTTTTCAGGGTACCTCAATTACATCACCCGTCTCAAAGGAGAGTTCATCCTCATTCCTCGCTGCAAAGGGGTAGAGTGCTTTAAATCTGGTCAGAGCTGCTGATTTTCTGTGAATTGGCAGCCTATTACCTAAAACCAACAAGACAGACAAGAGAATACACTTTGACATTCATAGAAAGTTTGTCATACTCAAACCAAATGATAAGAAAGGTTAGCCAAGTTGCTAAAGGGCGCTTTATCCCTTTAACACCTCTCTTTATCCCTTAGAATTAAACCGTAGATATTTTATTTTTGTTTCTGTGCCTTTAAGACCAAAATTTCTAAATGATCTCTGTTCTGATTGGCTGCCCTGTATTAAGTCTCATTCAAACAGCAGTCCAGACTGAAACTCCTTATAACTTCAGTGTGAATGGGTGGAGCTAAACTACTGTAAGCAAGCAGAAATTTGTAAATCTGTGACATCACAAAAACAATTAGTTCAAAGTGACCCTTTTTGCACTTTAGTATCCATATTCAAACTGTATTTACTATGAAGTGAGCAGCATGTTTTTAACAATGTTTACATACTACACTGAACTTGAAAGTGAAAAAAAAAATTGGATTTCCATGATATGGATTCAGACAATTCTACATTGATTTAAAAAAAAAATATTAAACCAATTTTATTGCAGATACATACAGCACTGTACAAATGTTTTAGAAATCTGAAAATATTTTTTTGAAAAGCTGATTATCTGTGCAGTACATGTTTATTTACTCAGAGAAACACTATTAGAATAAATGTGTCAATTTTTTTACCTAACCATTTTGTAATCTCTCTTCATGGCAGCACAGTATTAATTGTAGTTACTGTCCAATACCTGGTTCGGCTGATCAGTGCTTCATGAAAGCAACACTATGTAAGATTTGCAGACTTGGAGACCTCTTTGGTGGAAATGTGTAATTGCATGCATCGTTTAATGTGCAATGTGCAATGTGTAATTGCGTGCATCTCTGTTTTGGACCTCTTATCCGAGCAGATTGGTCTGATGATTGCAGGGGAAAATGTTTCTGGTCTGCATTTCCTTTCTGTGAATCACATGATTGGGATTTTTTTCTCTCTGATTTAAGTTTGAAAAACACTGATCTATTTTCAAAACAATTTAAAAAACTGTTACTGTTCAAATTCACCAACATAATGATTAATCACCGTATATGTTTTGTTTCTTGTTAACTTGTTTTGTGTTGTGTGTGTTTTCACTTGTGCAAAACATCAAATTGCGTTTTTTCAGACACACTGTGACTGCAATCTAAACTGCGATTATCTTTTATTAAAGGAGGCCTGTTTTTTCGGCCACCCACCCAGAGGGTGAAGCCAGCTTTGCTTTCTTGGACTGCTGACTGCAAATGGCTGTGGCATCACTAGGGACCAAACTCACAATCTCTTGATGACGGGGCCATTAGACAACGTTTTAATGTTACTCTGGGATTTTTATTTTTGGCTTGTTTTGCATTATTTATGAACATCAACTTGTCCAGGGACTTCAGATAAATATTTACCATCTGACTAAATCTGGCACATTTATATTATAAAATATAACGCTGATAAATGTTCATATTTCCTGTTAAATAACATACAAAGTAAAAAAGTCATTTATTTACTGATCCTAAAACAACTAGGAATATTAAATAAACCATGTGAAAACACCCTTTGGTGTGTATTTCAGTCTACACTGTCCACACTGTGTAAGCTATTAGGGAATAAACTAACAGGAATTATTAATATGGCAAGTGATGCTGTACTTTTTAACAACAGTGCATGTATCAGTGTTTGTGAAGGACTAAGTGGCCAACTTCACAGAGGTCTCCTCACCTTTCCTCTCCTCCAGGCCTCGAAGCAGAGCAGCGACAAGGTCCGCTTTGGAATTACTCAGCTTGTTATTCTGTTTATTCTGCTTATTCTGCTGCTCTTCTTTCAGCCTTGCAGCAGCAGCAGCAGCACCAGCCGCCTCCTCCTCCTGCTTTCTCCTCCGCTCCTCATCTTGTTTCCTTTTCTCTTCCTCTCGCCTCTTCCTGTCGTCCTCCTCTTGCTTCCTCCTCTCTTCCTCCTGCTTCCTCCTCTCCTCCTCTTTTCTCTTTCGCTCCTCTGCGTCCCTGACAGCTGCTTCCTGTGCTCGGTGCCGCCTCCTTTCCTCCTCTCGCCTCTCCTCCTCTGCTTTCTTCCGCTCCTCCCACTTCCTCTCTTCTTCCTGTCTCCTCCTCTCCTCCTCCTGTCTTTGTTTCTCCTCCTCCAGTTTTCTCCGCTCCTCTTCCAGCTTCCTCCTCTCCTCCTCTATTTTCTTCCTCTCTTCTTCTCGCCTCTTGTGGTCCTCCTCCTCAATTCTCCTCCTCTCCTCCTCCTCTCTCCGTCTCCTTTCCTCCTCCTGCTCCCTCCGTCTCCTCTCCTCCTCCTCCCTCCGTCTCCTCTCCTCCTCCTCTCGAGCCCTGCGCTCCCTCTCTGCCTGTTCTTTGGCAGCCTGCAGGCGGGCCTGTCTCTCTCTCTCCTCCTCCTCACGAAGCTTGGCCTCTCGCTCCTCCTGCAGTTTCTTCTGTCTCTCCTCCTCATCTCGTCTCAGCTTCTCTTGCCACTGGCGCTCCTTCTCCTGCTTGATGCGCCTGCAAAGAAGAAACAGTCATCAGCATCCATGCTTCCACGAAACAAAGCAGTACATGGATCATTCTGCCAAACTGGTTCCAGGTGAGAGTTCAAAACACGGTTCAGACTTTTAACCGATGTGGACTTAAGACTAAAATTCTATGCCTTTAGTTTGTCACTACCAATACAATAATAAGGCCACCAAAACTTTGCCAGATGTTTCAGTAGCAACTGTTTTAGCTTATTTTCAGCATAACTCAAAAACCGCTAGCCAGTACACGACTATCGAACACAGCCGTTATACACACAAAATCATATTATTTTTACATTAAAACAAAATTAATTAATTGCAGGAAATGTTAATCTTTATGATGTTAATCGAAAATGTTTTGGTCCACACACTGATTTTCAGACTTTATTTTGTAAGCAAATGTGCCCAATGTGATGTAAATGCTCACCATGTGACCATGAGGGACAGGTATGCAGTCTCACTTCCTGATCTAACATGCAGGGATGTGGCTAAAATAAACTCTTTGTGTGTGACATGAAAATGTGGGACAGCATGTTTTTTGTATGCTGAATATGCCCATTTGGCTCAAGACATCCCTATCCAAGAGTTGATGTCCATGAAAAAAATATATAGTATTGAGCAACGAAAGGATCCCTTAAAGCTGAGCTGCACTGTGTAAAATGTCATCACCAGCAAACGCTCATCTATCCACGCCCTGACAACTTCACTCTAAGATCTGTCAGCCAACTTTAACATGTTCTGTGGTGAACAGAGCGGTTATCATTCTAGTTAAGGTCATGGAAACCAGCTCATCTGTCCAGGTTGAAGTTCATTTTATTCACCTATTTGAAAGAACACAAGACGGGACAGCAAAAAAAGCCACATAAATGCTTTTATGTCATTTGCAACCAACCCTGTAATACCGTTAACTGCCGTTATATTTGGAGACAGTTTAAGGCAATTAAAAAAAAAAAAGTGGACACTGCCCAACTTTTCGCATGACTGCATATGTGCAACCGTCACTCACCGCTGCTCTTCCTCCTCCCTCTTCCTCCTCTCCAGTTCCTCCTGTTTACGGTTCTTGAGCTCTCGAAGTTTGTCTTCTTTGATGAGACGCAGTTTTTCCAGAGCTGCCTGCTGATTCCTTTGGCTCTCTCGGAGTTCCTGCCAGACACAAACAGCTTAACCTCTCTCTAAAAACTGTTCTTCAGTTACATATACTGGACTTGGTAAAGTGAAAACTGATTTGGGGAAAAAAACACAAAGAACAGACACACCTGTGGTGTTTTTTTCAGATATGAATCATAAGTGGAGCCTGATTTATTCCTCTCTCTTAAAGAGGAAAGCTTTGAGTACTGTTTATCTGATGGTAACAGTTCTGGTGGTCAACCATAAATGTTTTCACTCCAGTTTGACAAACTCCTGTTTTCCCTCTTCTTTATGCAAGTGGGTTAACTTATATTTAATGTCCTCAGAAAGATTCCTGAAAAACTAATAAATTGTACTTAATGGCCATTTAGACTGGAAACAAAATAATGGACAGTGGACTTTTGCACAGTACTGTACATGACACAAATAAGTAGTTCCTTGATCTGTTAACAACAGAAAAATGTTAAACACCAAATGACTTTTCACCATGACCACCAGGAGTTCTTAAGTCAGGGGTATCCAGCATTGTACAAAACCACAACACCACACAGAGCATTATTTAAAAACATATTTCAGAATCTCTCTGTATTCTGTCCCCAGGCCCTACAGTCAGACACCCCTCCCTTAAGCACAGTACAATCAAACCACAGGAACACGTTTAATAAGTGAGACATGCAGAATGAAGAGCATCATGACAAGCCAGGAAAAGAAAGAGAGGGAAAGGGAGAGATAGACAACCTTCAGGAAGAAGAAGAGGTTATGAAGACAGCTCAGTAAAGAGAGCAGTCCCTTTAGCATACAGTCATCCATTTCCTCAAACTGCAGCGAAAGCCAGGGAGAAAGAGACAGGTAGACAGACAAACAGACAGACAGACAGACAGACAGACAAGCTCTACAGCTAGTTATAAAGACAAAGGGACAAAAGCAAAGCGGTTTATTAGTATCGGCATCTATGCTTTCAAAAATAACACAACCAATTTTGGAAGGCCAAAAATTAAAAGGCACTACTTCAGTTAAATACATTGTTACAGTACAAAAAATTCACACAGTTCACAGTAACCCCAGATGCAGTTGATTAGCTAATACATGTTTGGTGTCCAGATTTTGCTTCTTTAGTTTATAAATGGAGCTGCGAGGCAAATGTCGCTAAAAACCCTAGAAATCAATAGTCACCTAAATCTATTCTATAAAAACCTCTTCAAAAAGGTCTCTCAACCCACAAAAACTCCAGTTTACATGACAAAAAACACATAACAGCAGAAAATCTTGAAAGTGAGAGGTGTTTAACAATGTTAGCCTCACAGCTTCAGCTCTAAACTAAAGAAGCAAAATCAGGACTACTGGCTGATTGACTTCATCTACAATAAGGGGAAAATTGTGTACATTTGATTTTTCACAGACTATTCAACATTCATTAAACACCTAAGGGTTTAAAACTGGCCGCTCTAAATGCTCCTCTTAGTGTGTCTCGCTGTACATGTTCCATGATGGGCTTACCTGTATGTCCTTCTTATACTGATCCATTTCTGACAGTTTTGCTGCTGTTTCTTTCTCTAAAACATCAAGTTGTTCTTTCAGCTTTCGACAGTTGACGTCTTTCTCTGTAACACTCTTTTGTAATGTGGTCATTGTTGAAGCTGGACAGGGGAAAAAAAACATAAATAAACAAAATAAACACATTAATTTCAGTCATAAGCCAAACTGCTGATATGGTGATGAATCCAGGACTGTGCTATAAATAGGAATTCCACCGTTAAGATGTAAACAAAGTCAGTTAGAGTGGTATGATGTGAAAATGCATTATTCTAGAGAATCTTAGGCAGAATTCCTGTTTAACAATGACCACATCATGAACTAACAGGCCATGTATCCTGTCCTGTTACACTTTCCTCATATACCAATAAACAATGTTATATTCACAAGTACTAAGATTTTCTCTCTTGTACTCTAGTCTTACTTTGCACGTTGTTCAGATTCATACTTCGAAGTTTCTCATTCAGCTTCTGCTGCTCTGGAGCCAACTGTGCCAGCTGTCTCTGCAACTCCTGCAGAACACGTGGACAGTCCACAAAACGCTTTATTATTAAGACACAGACAAAATAATGGAAACACCGTCAACATAAGCCAATGAGGTAATAAACTCCTCTGTTTCAGACACATGGCTTTTTTCACTCAGCGGTCATATTAATGATCGTCTCCTGCTGCGCCGCAGTGGGAACGATGGTGAAGACTTAGAAGAAAAATAAATTCCGGTCCTGAAAGTGTTAAATAACATGGCGTATATCGTGATATATAACTTTCATTTTATATAATAAAAGTACTTTTGTGAGTTTTTGGTCACCAAAAACAGGTTTTTCAAGGATGGAAATGTTCTGAAAACTCCTTTTGAGTGTTTTGTTTTAGTGTTTGTTCATCCAGACGGGCTCATCATGCCGTTAGCTTGTGCATGTCTGTAGCAGTTTTATTAAATACGCAGAACTTTGTCTAAAATATGAGACAACTGGGTTGTTTGAGTGTGAGTGATAGGTTGAGGTGATTTGGCAGTTAAAATCATGTTACAAATTAAATTTGGCTTTTTGATTTATTCCCATAGGTAGCCAAGACAGCTCAAAGTGGTTCTATGTTACTTTTTTGATTTTAAGTAAAAATGTAGTTTTTTTAATGTATTATTGTGTCAATGCTATTTGATTTATATTCAATATTTCATCTGCACTAAGTCGGTCATCCCCCTAAGCACCAAGCCTGAGATTAGAAATGCTGAAAGTTACTTTGTTGATTTTTAGTAATAATTTAACAGCAGTTAATTACTGTATCCATGTTATTGGACTTTTATGCAAAATCTCAGATCTAGTCAGCCAGCAATCACCCTAGATAACCACCAAAGCTGCTACAACCTTTAAATGTGTTAAAATGTAAACCTTCACAGTTCTACAGATTACATACATACATGTATACATATATACACACACACACACACACACACACACACACCCACACACACACACATTATATATATGCTCTAAAATATAGGGTTATTAGGGTTGCTAGTATGCTGTGGTACACATACTACCTTGGATGTTTTTTTCCCACCGCATTTTAGCCTCCCGTCCAAATGAAAACAGAGCTTTAGGTCACAGATTTTTAAAGCTCTATTTTCTGTATTTCAATGTGGACGGATTAAAATGACAAAATGTATACATTTGAAAATGTACTGTTTAATGTGTGATGAGAAAACTTTAGGGGCTTTAGGTCTCCACATCTGACATAGCTGATGACTGGATTTATAGTGTGTGATCTGTAATATCAAATTTCAGAAGCTATTTAATTTATATTAAATTACTTTTGCTTGATCATTAGAGGAGAAATACAGAAAAACAGCCTATCCTAGACCGTCATGCAAGACTTATGTTGTTCCTATAATGTTTCTTTGGCTCTCAAAAATAACGTCCATTCAAAATCTGAAAGAGAGCAAAAGCTGATCTGAGTTTTACACTCAGGCAGAGCGAGTAAAATTCAGTTCTGAGAAGATTTTTGCCAGATATTTAGTGAATTTTTTTTAGAACTGTCATGTCTGGATTTTCCTGTTAATGAGCTTAATATTTCAACATGAGTCTTCCTCCTTTCTGAAGCAGCTATTCTACGCTAGAACTAGGGCATCCATTTTAGGCCATGTTTCTCTAAAGTGCAGCGATGTCCCGACTTTACTGGCAGTATTAAAGGGGAATTCAACATTTCTGTATAATTAAATGTTTAAGATGTGAAAAGAGCAATTCAGAGTGGTTTAATGTGAATCTTTCTGTTCTAGAGAAACTTGCACAATCAGAACTGTTCACATTCTTGAGGTGTATGTGTGTTGTAGACATTATGACCCCTGGTTCCCATCATCACCACTGTAAAGAAATCTCAGTCAGTCTGCTTCTCTACAGTGAACCATTTCACATCAGACCACTCTGAAAAACTGTTTACATCTCAAAGACTGAATTATACATTCACACATGAATGATCATATATTTTGATCATTCAATTTTTTTAAATTAATAAGAAAACGTTATGGAGTCATGAGAAAATAAGTATCCAGTCATTTAAATATCTATATTGTCTATCTGTATATTTTATTTCCTATGCTGCTTTCTTAATATTTCTAACCTGGATTATGTCCAAAAGTTTAATACGGGGTTAGGAAAACTAGCCCCTGATGACAGAGATAATATGATCAAACCTCAAACTGCTGCTGTAAGGAGCTGATTTCTATGATGCAGCTGTCTCTCTTCTGGTTGATCCCATCCAGTTCAATTTTCTCGACTTTCTTTTTGGCCTGGGCACCCCTGAGTTTGTCAGAGATTTGTTTGTGCTTGTTGCCCTAAAAGAGAGAAAGACGTTAATGACTGTACATGTCATAAAGCAAGCTGAACAATCCAATATTTTCCATTAGTTTAGTAATTTGCATTAAATCTATACTGTGTATGTGATTTAGTTACATGGCCCATGAAATGCTAATGCGGACATCTAATGAAAAGGAAACGGCCAAAGGGTCTCTGTAGGCTCACCACAGCTTCGAGCTCCATCTCTAGACTTCTCTTCTTGGCCTTAAGGCGGATGATGTCCTCCTGTTCCTGGCTTTTCTGGCTCTGGAGCTCTTGCTTTTTCCTCCTCTCCCACTCCAGTTGCCGCTGGCGCTCCAGCTCCTTTTTAGCTGCCTGAAATCACGTTTAAAATATTAATCTACTGACACAAAATTCCTTTCTAGTGTTTACAGCAACTTACATCTATAAGACCAGGTTATTATTTGTACTGAAAAGTCGTGCAGGTTTATGCAATTTAAGAATCGACTACTATGAATTTTTGGACAGTGTGGCCAAGTGGGTCCTTGTGTGTAGGTTGGGGGAAAAAAAAGGTCATCCCAAGTAATCCCACCTCCAATGGCATAGCGTCTGGGCATGCAGGACGTGCTGCACACAGCCTCTACATTTTGGGTGGCCCTTGGTTGGATCTACCGTATGGGTGATTTTGTCACTGTAACCCACGGCCTGGGTTGGGTCCTGTAATTCGTCTCTGCTTCTTAGGTTAACAATGCATAACTGACACATTCCTTAATAGCAACTGTTGTCATCCAGTACTACCTCCCTTTGCCTTCGGCTCTTTAGCAGCATGCCCGCATGAACATAATTTAAATTTTAAGCCCCAAAAATGGTCAGCAGTGCCTGGGAGGGGCAACAATGCCTGATAAAGTGGAGGATGTTGTTGTCCATGTTTTCTACCCATTTCCATTTTCTACCCCAAGTAAAATGAATGCTAGCTTTGTACTTGTCTATGTTCGCTTAAAGGTGAATCGTTTCATTATTTTCAGTGAAGTCTGAAGCATCTTGATATCAGGGTTAGGCTGTTTATATGGTTTGTCAATAGTAGTGATAAGAACCAAACATCTGAAGAGTTTAATGGGTCTCAAAGCTTCTTCACAAGACATCATTACATGAAATGGTTACGAATACGTTGCCTGAGATCAGGTTTTGACCTAAAAGTATTTTTAAAAAATCCATCTATGGTGGTGAGAAACACAGTGTTATAAGGCAAACCCCCCTAACCCTTTTCCCTTCTGATTTCCCACTATATTACCGTCATCAACATTATGTATAAAACCTCAGAAGACTCATGTAGGTTCACTCATGGTTTTGGATAGTAAATAAAATGACTATACCTGCATTGCAGACATCACAATCCCTGGCTATTACCACCATTGTTAAGAAGTCTGAGTCTGTAAGTTTCTTTTCAATTAACCATTTCACATCAAACCACTCTAAAGGACTTTTTACATCTCAACCACTGAATTATGTAGAAATTTAGAACAATCAGTGGATTTCCCCTTTAACAGCATGTGCCCTTCTGTGTTTTGAAGTAATGTTTTGGCATGACAATGGCATGAATGGAAAATGGTTTTTGATGAAGTGGCTCTGATGGAATCTCATTGTATAAGAAGATTTTATTCCAAGCAATTCTGGAGCTTTTCCAAAACATTCTTTATTTTCAATGTAAGTTAATGTAAAGAGATTTTATTGGTTTATTTATCATGAAATTTCCACACAATGTAAGAGCAGCTGTTGGGCTCAGATGATGTAGAAAAGTAAAAATCTGAAAAAAAAAGGCTGCTAACTTGTTCATGTTTTCTTTGGACAGCAAAGTGACTCCAGGTAAGAATGTTTTTTTCTACATTACTTCCAAAGATATTGTTTTTGCAGTGATACCAAGAAACCTGAGGACATTTTTACTGCAACAGTCAACAAATATGGATGACTCGGTGGTCTAACACTGTTAGATCAGCACAAACAGACAGAGGCTAATCTGTGAGCTCACCTCTTTCCTCTCCAGCTCTTTGAGTCTCTCCTCTTCTCTCTGCCTCTCCAGCTCCCTCTGTCGCTCCAGCCGCTGCTCTTCCTCTCTCTTCCTCCTCAGCTCCAGCTCACGTGCCTCTCTCTCTCTCCTCTCTTGCTCTTCACGGGCTTTCTGTGCTCTTCTCTCCTCCTCCCGCCGCTGCTGCTCCAGTAAAGCCTGCCGCCGCTTCTCCAGCTCCGCGTTCCCCAGCTCCAGGTTTCGCTTAAACTTGTCTTCAAAGCTCACTGCACACACAGAGAACACACACATACACAAATATATACGGAGAAAGCAGAGCATCTACAGAGCTTCACAAACAAACATTTAAAATGAGCTCTATTTGTTTGGTGACAGTTTACAAACTGCAAAATACAAAAGCAAAAACAGAAATAAAAATAGAAATAAAAACAGCAGTGATTTTCTGACCTGTGTTCTTATGAAAAAGTTCTCCCTGTTAATCAATTTTTATTGAAATTTTTTTTCTGTGCATTCCAAATAATATAAATAATATAAAAAAAAAAATACAAAAAAAAATTTTTTTTTTGGCATTTTTTTTTAATTAATTAAATTATTATCTGCTATCGTAGCCCTCTACAGTTGGTACAGTGAGTGTCTACTGCAACTTTCAGCATCATGTTTTTCTTGTGTGAGACTTCAGACTCTACATACTTCAGTGATAAATACATTCACCTCTGCAGCAGCTGGACATGACTTTTTCTCTCATTGTGAGGCAATGAATTTCTCAGTTCATGCTGGGTGTGGTGCAGAACCTTACAGTTCTTGGATTTCTGCGGTGGATCAGCCTCAGTAAACTCATCAGGCAACGCTGCATAGATGGATGGACTGGCAGTTCCATTCAGCGACTCGCCCACTTTGCCCCTTACAAGTGACATTAATAAACAAATGTTGAGTTTAGGGATGGCCGAAATGACAGTATGTCAACATTATCATGTCACTATTAATACACAATTACTTGGTCACAGTTATTTGAGTTGAATACAATCATTTTCCACAGTCATTTCACAATCATTTGTTTACAGAATGTGAACTGCGTGAGTTTTCATCAGTTGCGTTGTGGCAAATACATTTAAACAAAAGAAAGCAGAAAACACGTAACTGAGACGCATCATGGGTCTTACAAAAACAACAAAAAGTTCTGAGTAGGCACTGTAAGTCCTTTAGGGGGCAGTGGTGAGTATTGTCTGTTTATTTGAGCTCAAACATCTGCTGTCTGTTGGGCGCTAGTAAGTGTCAACAGCTAGGATGCAAGCTAACTAATTAGCCAATTTGGCCACCTCAGGTTTGTTCCTTAACTACATTCAATAAACAAAAAGTTATTATCTACGTGGCAAATAATTATCAGCTGAAGTGTCATGATCACGACAGGCGTACATTACTGTGACAAACTTCATTATGATGCACTTTTCCGAGTACATCTTGGGTATAAACAGTACTTCTAGATCACTGAACAAGTATGTATTACAAAAAAAGATTTAAAAAATCTTAGAACAATCATAGAGAGCCTGCAAATAACAAGCAGTGAATACTGTTTGCTCAAAATGCATAAGAACAAGTTGCTGATTATGACATTGACACACATACATATACATACCCACATACACACACACACACACACACACACACGCGCGCGCACACGCGCACATACACACACATATATATGTAAAACATAACGCATAATTTAGGATCACATTTTGCTTTAAGAGTCCAAATGAATAAACGTGTGAGTCGGATATCGAACAGTACCTGAGTGATGGGGGCACTAGATCCGGAGGAAGAGAGAGAGGCAGAGGCTGTCCTTGCTTGGCCATATCAACTAGGTGCATAGCTAGAATAAACTCTTCTGCCCTCAGTTTACCGTCTTTGTCTACATCTGCCAGGTTCCTGGGAAACAGACAAAGAATTAAGTCAATCACAATATATGATGAGTTAATCATTGAAGGTGTGCTTGTGTTTTATGTAAACATGAATGGCAGAGATACCAACCAGATGGCGGCTAGCTGGGTCTGAGTTAGTAAAGTTGAAGCCATTGCAATTCTCACTTGAAGGCCTGCAAGCAAAAGGTAAAAATATATAGAGGCAAGTTTTTCCATGATTGCATAGGGTTTAAAGGTGAATTACAATAGTGGTGACAGGAAGTGGATATCTGAAGCATGTAAACTTAACAGCTACCTTACAGAAAGCTATTCCACGAAATGGTTTCCAACACACTGTCTGAGATGTTTTTTATGATCATTATGATTTAAGGTTCTGAGCTATTAAATACTTTCATGGAGAGGTTCACGGTGTTGTAAAGCAAAGTAGTCCCTAAATAAAACATATTTTTTGGTATTTATCACTATTTTCTCATATTCACATGTAGGTTTAACGGTCATTTTGGATAACAAATAAAATGCTATATTTAAATTGTAGGCTAGCGATCTCTGGTTTCTATCACCAGCACTGTAAAGAAATTTGAGCTGATAAGTTTCTCCACAAATTCAGTATTTCAAATCAAACCATTCTGAATGACTTTTGATGAGTTCATATAATAAGACATATATAATCATTGGTCATATAGTCATATATTTAGCAAAAATGTTTAAACATTTTTCGAATTACACTTCAACTGGAATTAAATGGCTTACAAAAGAATCTATTTTACCCGTACATGACGTCTAGCACTGTTTAAACTACAACTATGACTGTATCTTGAACTATGGCTTGGAAGGTTATGACGAGCAGATTCTTTTGATGCACCAACAAAACTGGTTTGACTGAAACTGACTTGTATTCCTAATGCAACAAAGCCAGTACCTACTTTGAGTTCTCACATTATTATAACATTTATATAATGTGAGACCTCAAATTATAAGGGATTATATGTAACAGGAACAAACATGAACAAATATATTTCGTAAAATATCTGGCAATGGGGGCATTTGAAACATGTCTAGCTGAACTCCTACAAGGTGCTGTATGTTGCTAACCTAATGAACACGCCTTATTCTTGTCTCACTAGCTGTGATGTGAAGTATGCAAGACAGTGAGTTTATTCAGCTGCTATGTGGAAGTGAACTCTAAGCCACGTGTGAATCTCTTCCTTCTTTAGAAATCTTATGCCACACAATTTCTCTAATATAAAAAGAGGATTTAAGTAGGTACCATTTTAAATATTTGTTCTCATGGCAGTGTTAATAACAACCACACAAGGGATGAGTCTGATTTTCTGAACGCTGTAATACTCATGAAAGTAAAGTTAGGATTCGCAACATGCAAATGAGCTCCCCTCTAATGTTACGCATTCCTATATACAGTGCCTTGCAAAAGTATCCAACTTTCTGAGGAGCTTTTTGAGTATTACTAATGTCATTTATACAGATTCTTCCAGCAACTATTTTCCTGAAAACCAATAAACTGAAAACCAGGTTTTTCTGAAAACCAGCGCTGCACACTGTGTAGGAGTGATTTTTGCTTATTGTTCCTGACAGATTTTTCATATATTTTAACCTGATGCCCAGCCCCCTGCTGAGAAAAAGCACCCCCACAACAGGATGCTGCCATCGCCTACCTCACTGTTTGGATAGTGTGTGTTGAGGAATGGGCAGCAATAGGTTTGAACCACACACTGCAATTTTGGCCACAAAGCTCCATTTTTTCGTCACATCTGACCACAAAACCTCAACCCACATTTTAGCTGAGTCACTCTGATGCTTTCTGGCAAACTCTAGACAAGCTGTGATGACATGCTATGTTTTTTCTTCAGTAATGGCTTCTTTCTAGCCACCCTTCCCTACAGGCTAGTTGTATGTGAAGCTCTTGATATTGTTGAGTGGTGCACCTTCAGTCTAGTCTCAGCCACTGAACTATGTAGCTTCTTCATAATGACTAGTGGCCTCTCTGTGACTTCGTTCGCATGAGAAATAGCAAAACGCAGCATTAGATCAAGAAGGGGTTCTTGATCTAATGCTGAGTTTTGCTATTTCTCTCATTTTCTTAGAATGCTCTTTGGTCTTAACTTTCAGACTGGCAGTCTGACCAACAGAGGTCCAAACAGTCCTTTATCCAGAAAAGATCATCTTTAAATGATTCACAGATAGAGACTAATTATAAAAGTATTTTTGTCATATTTTCTTTATAAAACTAATATCATTTCAATTGATTAGTGTTGAGGTCTAGTATTTTTGAAATACAATATATAACACAGCACAACCTACCAAAGTGTCATTTGTAACTCAGCAAATCTGATACTGTATAAGAGCCACGATCAGTCTAAACTTGATATTCTATCAGAGGCAAGTGAACAGCCTGCTTTGTATAATTTGTTGAGGTTTTATCTACTCAGTTCAAAGATTGTTCCAGCCTTCTAATCTCTGCAGCCAGATAAAGGCTACCACAAACCGGAGGAGAAGCTCCATGCCGGCCCGCCAGAGGGTCTCTGGCACATGGTAGCAGTACAAAGCACAACTGTAGCACAGAGAAAGTGTTGCAGAAATAACTTTTATCACAACAGCCATCAACGGAACTTGTCATTTAATAATGATGAGTTTACGCTCATTTTACAATCTACTAAAATATATATTCAACAGCATAAACTTTGTGTCATTTTGTGAATTTATCAGGTTTAGTTAACTGTTTTGCAGCTAAAAGGTTTGCAGTGAAATATAATCTAGCAACTCTATACATCAGCTGAATTAAAAACAGAAAATTTGAATGTGTGTGTTTAATTTTTAGCCTTTAAACTGACACCTTTCTTGGGGTAAACTTCAAGCGCTAAGTTACCTCCTGTGGATTTGCGGTCTGGGCATTATAGCATAAGTAACATATCATGATACTTAAAAACATTTTTACAATACATGATACGTATTTTGCCACAAAGACACAATGCGCCTTAGAGGCACTTGAAAAAACTGCATCAAAAACTAGCAGCTTATCTGGAGCGGCTAAAACAGAGCTCCAAAGTTTATAAACAGGCTTTAATCAGGTTTAAATAGGTCAGGTTTAAACTAAATTGCTGAAGCTGATACTTCCGTACGATGACACTCAATAGATGATACATCTGTTGCACTGTTGCAAGTCTTTTTATTACATACCTGTAAGATAGCCAGTCATCTGCTTATCCAGACTGTTGAACTGCTGCCTATATTTGAGGCGGGATGAATGCGGCACAGCCCAGTCCGAGGGGCCGGCCATAGGAGAGTTGCTGGCTAAAGATGTGGTGGAAGAGGAGTTGGAACTGGGAGAAAAGACAGGACCTGTAAGACTCAGCATTTCTCTCATTTGTTAAAATGTATGCATAAAAAGTAAACTAAGCAAAAACATCACAGACTTCGGTCATTTCCACCTAGTACCCACAATGGCATTTGAAATTATGTCAGAATTATAAAGGTATTGACTTAAACCAACAAAATATTTCTGGCCTGGTGTATCGTAGAGACAAATTAGCATATCAGTTGGCTGTATGGACAACCCACGGTTTTATCGGTATCTGCTCAAAACAGTTTTGTAACTGGGGATCCCTACAAGAGTCATACCCTGTATCACAACAATACAGGCTGAACAGGTGAGCACAAAACACCATCATAAAAATAAAAATGTAAAATGTATTCAAAGCTAACCAGTACCATAAACACGAATATTTGTTACAAAAAGAGCCAATGAAAAACAAGACAATACAAAAACAAAACCACAGAGAATTATTACTGACCTCACAGTGCTACAATATTTATATAAATATAAATATATATATATACTATATTTATTTTATTATTATTATTATTATTTATTATCCAGGCGATTAGTTTACATCAAGGGACCTGAAAGACGTGTATTTTCACATCCCGATCTATCCTCCTCACAGGAAGCTGTGTGGCATACAAATATTTGGTCCTCCTGTTCGGACCCTCACCAAGTCCACGGGAGTTTGTGAAATGCATGGAAGCAGCAATCGCACTGCTCAGAGAAATACGTCTGGATACTCGACAACAGGCTCCCAGTAGTTCAGTCACAACAGAAAGCACTGAAGCAGACCAGAATGCTCTTAGAGCATCTGACAGAGAAAAGTGTGAGCCCAGCCCAAAATATCTCTTTCTTAGGGCTGGTCCTAGACTCAGGTTTATCAACGGAAAAAAGTACAGGCTCTACAAAGTTGCCTCTCTCAGCAGGGGGTCGGCAGTAAAATATCGCATTTGTCTTAGACTCCAAGTTTCAAAGATTTATTTGTCACATACATAGTCATACACGGTACAACTAGCAGTGAAATGCTTGGATAACTGCCCGCTCACATGAAGCAATAAGGTAATAAGAAACAGTAGTCAAATAGAAGAACAATATTGTAGAAAATATAGAACACAATATCCACTGTGTATGTACATTGTACAATGTAGACTCCTGGGTCTAATGGCATCAACACTGATGGTTGTCCCGCTGGGCTGTTTGTACATGCGAGATTTCTAATGGTGGGTTGCTTCCCTCCATATGGATTCACCACATTATGGCCACTACCTCGTCACGTAGAACGACTGCTCTACATCCCTGGAAACGCCCCACTTTTCTGAGTAATTCACTACGGATGCCTCCCTAGTGGGATGGGGCGCCACTCAAAAAGGCAGAACGATCAACACATAAACTGCTTAGAACTCCTGGCAGCATCACTTGCACTAAAACACCTTCTTCCCTTTCTGAGGGGATGCCACATTTTAGTCAAGATGGACATCAAACGTTGAGGTTGCACTCCGGCCGTTTGCACACACTGGCACACAGACTGATTGTGTAGATCAGCTCTCACTCGTGTACCTGGAGTGTTAAATCTGGGTGCAGATTTACTGTCCGGGGCTCTTGACGTTATAGAAACTCCACAACAAGGTAACGACTCAGCTATGGACACTTTCTTGGCCAAGTAGAGACGGATTTATTTGCATCCAGAGAAAATGCACAATGCCCTCGTTGGTACTCTCTACACGACCAGGATGCCCCGTAGAGGTGGACATGCACACAAACCCTGTATGATGGTAAACAACGCGTTTCGAAGAGCAGTGTGGGGCAACAGGTGCATCGGCATTTCAATGCTCTGTCACCACAATCCTGTGATTGTTGCAAGAGCTCCTGGATAGGTAGGCAGAGCCTTCTCTACCATTTAACTATACCTGGATGACCAAGACTTACCTTACTAGGAGATGAATCTGTGTTACAAGAACATAAGGAGGTAAACCTTAGATTCATTAACATAGCACTCCTTGCTGCCAAACAATATACTGCTATTAAGTGGTAATCCTCTAAACCCCCTAGCATTTCATGTTTCTAGCATGTTTCATTTTTGTTGTGGTGGGAATTTTATACTGCTGCATCTATGTTACATGTAACTTTAATATAGTGGGTAAAAAAACCTAATAAACATACTGATTAAAGAAAGGTGTACCTGGCTGCTCTTTTAGGCTGCCATGTAGGGATATGATGGTGAGCCAACACGTACACGTCCTCTGTCCTATGTCTAAACCCTTGGCTGCTCCATGGGACAATAGTGCTGAAGGCAGTATCTCGCCCTCCCTTCGAGCCTTAGGATCAAGTGGGCCTGAAGTTACTCTCTCTAAAAGCAGCTTTATTATTGGTGCTGGCTTCAGCAAAATGAGTTGGTGACATGCATGAGTTGTGAATAAACCCATCATGTATGCAGTTTCTGCAGGGAGGCTCTGCAGTTTTATTGAAGCCTAACCCTGCATTTATTCCCCAAATTATACAATCTGGCTGAATTCTTTGCCTTTTGTCCTCCTCTGTCCTCATCCCAAAAACAGGAACACCTTAACACACCCTGTCCAGTCTGGACGCTGAGGGCATGATCAGTTATTTGTCTCTTGGGCTACACCGTGGGAACCGGCCACCGCCTGCCAGTGCTGTTGAAAAAATCCTGGAGGAAACACTGCCTTTTCTTGTATAGCAGACAAAAATGAGCCTAAGTTCTCACCTGCTTGAACCCAGGTCCAGAAGAGATGATGACATGTTCATAAAGGTGGAAGAAGAACCCAAAGGAGGGGAAGTAAAGGAGCTGTTCAGTGGGAGAGCTACAGACACACAAACATGAAAGATAATTCAGTACATCATGTTCAAAATATGGTTTTCCTGTGTATAATAACTATCAGTAAAACCCAGCTGAGCAGTGCAAGAAATGAAAAAAAGCAGAAAATGCTGACTCAGTAGTGACTGGGAGAGACCAGAGGCAGTGAATGCTGAATACTAGCCCTCAGGCATGTCTGCAGTGACAGTGCTAACTGGCAAAGGAGCATTCTAAATAATTCTTTGCCTTCCTTTGAACTGCAAGAATTTTGTATGAAAGGAGAATTTTCTTCAATTTTCTATTACTAATACTATTAATACTATTATGCAGACGTATCTTACATCAATTTATGCAAACACTTCAAATTTTCAACTAATCTTAAACCCAGTAGTGCAAACCATGCCTTCAAATAACAAAATGTCTTCAGTAGACTAAAAAATTGCTTTGCCTTTAATTGAACCTTTAATCGAGAAAAATCTAAATTCAAGTGTTAACTGTGGTCCAAACAGCAAACGATTCAAAAGAGGTGTAACAGATTCAACACAGACCTTAAAAAGGGCCCATATCCTACATTTTTCTGTAATGTTAATTTTTTCCCCCCATGAGCCCCACTTCTCACGTTTGTGTTACCATAATTCATGTCTTTTAGACTGAAAGGTACGGGATCTCTTATTGCCCTGAGTTGTGCTTCATTTAAAAAAACACTGTAGGCTGAAACACTTTTTACAATTTCAGAGTGAATGGGCAGAGCTACAGGGTTGTAGGCTAAACAGGTGGATATTTATGTAACTGTGCTTATTTTGATGACACCACAGAAATTATCAGTTCACAGTGGGCTGTTTTTGCAGCTTAGTTTCCATATATGGACTCTATGGACTGGAGGGTGAACAGGACATTTTGAAGCTTTACTAATGTACATACTAGAAGAAGTTTGTTTACTTCTAAAAAAAAGTTTGTAAAACTATTTCCCTGTTATGGGCCCTTTAATATTTGATTTTCATTATTTTTCATATTTAATATACAGATATATTTATCAATACTGAATCTAAAACATAAATCTGAATATAACGTGCTAAGAAGTCAAATGAGGTGTTACTATTTGCGTTTTGGAGGCTTGAATGGTGAAAACTTACTGTTACCAGGAATGGGCTGCAAGATACCCACAGGCCCGTTGGGCAGAGCAGGAGTGCTAATTGTGGGCATTATTGGCATGGCCAGTCCAGTGGGCATCATGGGGGCCACGCCCTGCATAGGGCTTAATGAGGTCAGAGGTGCAAGAACAGGCATAGTGGGCATCATGGGTATATTTGACATGGATCCAATCCCTGAAGAAACAAATACAGTTAATGGTTAATACAGACACAAAAAAGAACCCACAATATTCAAATAATCCACCTCACTCAAAACCCACTGACTAAAAAGTAATTAGAAATGCTCTCTATGTAGTTCTTAGGCACAGAAAAATCTGTTTCTAGCTGTTTCTACAGGTTAGTCCAAAATAAAAGGGTTAGTCTACTTCACCCAGCTGGCATCCTAAAAATTATGCCATGCCACATGATTAACATTCAGTCAACATCTGCAGGTGAAATAATCCAATGAGATTAGGGCGTCACTCTTCTAGGACCACCTAGACAATGACATACACTCACTGGCCACTTTATATGCATTACGCTAGTAATTACATTTACATTGTCCATTTTATCAAGACCACTTACCATATAGGTGCATTTTGTAGTTCTACAATTAAAGATTGCAGCCCCTCTTTTTTTCTGCTCGATTTTTTATCCCCTTGACAATCTCCTCATTTCTTGGAGCATAAATGCAAAATTAAGTTGATGTTTATGCTCATAAGTGTGCATATCACATATTTTACAAGGGCTTAGAAAGTAACTCAATCAATGAGATTTCAGAACTGGAACATACAGTTTTGTGACTGATATTTATATGAGTCACATCCTTGATTTTGGGCTGGCTAGTTATTGATTAATTGCCAACTAATGATAACTGATAGAATTATAGGAAAAAAAAATCTGTCTCTAGTAAGTGGACCTGATAAATAGACCATAAGTGTAGATAAATAGTCTGTATACTTAAAGCTAGAGTCTGCTTTAAGCGCACTTTAGTAAAAACTACCTCAAACAGACAAAACCAAAGAAAACAGCTGGTCATAAGGGTTAGGAAATGAGGATCAGTTTCCAGCAGTTTTTCAGCCATACAGATCTGCTCTGCTACAGCATGGACAAAAATGTCTTGGTACCATTTCGGTGTAAGGCTCACATCTTGGCCTAGCTGTAATATCGGACACCGTAACAAAATTAAAATTGCACAGCTACACTCTTTGAAAACAAATACAAGGCCACAAACGTTCTTTGAATGATGCCACAGAAGATCCACAGTTGGTTCACTAAACAACCATGTCTGAAAAAGAGATTAGTAAATAAAGCCTGCATGACATTTTAGAGGGTCTTTGTAGAACTTTTACACCCTGCGGAGTTTCTGTCAATTATAAAAAAAATTCTTCAAATTTACACATCTCATTTACAAACACAGTTCTCTAAAGAACCAGGGTCTTCTATAGCACCACACACAGAAGCTTTTAAGGTTTAAAGAACCTTTACATAATGTAAAGGTTGTACACCAATCCAAGGGTCCTTGCTAGAACATTTGGATTACGCAGAGGTTCTTTAAACTTTAAGAAGGCTCTCCAAACTTATTTTTCATTTTAAAAAATAGTTCTCTTTAGAACCATCCACAGCATTGGTTCTTCTATAGCATCGCAGAAAGAACCTTTTTTTTACATTTCACACAATGTGAGTTATATTAATTAAGGGTTCTACCTTAGGACAGAAGGTAGAACTTTTAAATTGGTTAGCATTCTGTTCACACTAAACGGGCTAAATACAGATGTCTGTTTGTAGGTAACTGGCAGCTTACCGAGTGGTGCTACTGGCATACTGGGAGCAGGCACTGGTGGCTGCTTCATGATAATGGGCAGAGCCGTAGGCAGATTCTGACCTTGCAGCTTCATCTTGATCAGTTTCATTGCAATGGAGAACTCCAGACGGTCCATTTTACCATCCTTGTTCATGTCAGCCAGAGACCTGGAGTGGACAAACACACACACAGCAATGAGAACCACCCTAACCCGAAGTTCAGAGTAGGACACTGCAAACAGTTTGACACTGACACTGACAAATAAGAACATCTTCTCACATCATTTCCTTTGAAACAATTATTATGTGTTTTGATCATTTGCAAATGTTATCTAAATATAAATATATTTGACTCTGAATGTGGATAAAAAAAAACAATAAAATGAGTATTCAGTTAAGAAAAACCACCACCAAACTTGCTGTTAGAAGAACACATCTGTGATTATGTAAACATGACACCCTCAAGTTTAGAGGTCAACTCTAAATGTCAGCAGACTGGCAGTGTTGTTGACTGCTTGCTTGTTTATGTTACAAGCAGAAACTAATTTACTTCAAATTAACTATCATTACTGTCAGTAGCTTCTGTCATTATCTCAGAGATCACGACAGAAGCAGTAAATCATAATTAAAATATTGTGCCTCTGACCGGATTTGCTGTGTAAAAGAAATATCTACAAAAAAACAAAAACAAAAGTACCTTTCACTACTGAGCGAAATAGCAATGAATTATTAATAGCTACGACTTCTAGAACTGCAAGCACTGTCACTGATGTGCAGCACTGCTCTTATAAAGTAATAAAAGCTATTTGCCTGCTAAAACTGCCCCCTTGTGGAGAATTGTGGTCTGCGAAACGTGAGTTCAAGTTTTAAGAGATGCTTCAACCTGAACACCATTCAGAATTCCCTAAACAGCATCATCTCCACATTTATACAGTCAGGATACAAACTTAAATAAATATGTAGATTTTTATTTTAAATCTAGGCCTAAAAAATAATAAAAATACATACTTGATTCCTTAAAAAGCTCCTCATGATGTAGTTTTGTGATGACAACAGCTACTACTGCTTCATACTCATACATCTACGCATTTCATATACAACAGAGTGAAAGCATTTTAAGCATTTTCTCAGGCTAAGAGCTCAGGAAAGCGTAGGTTTTGAGGTTTTTAGCATGTGGATTAAGTTTTTAGCCACTAGTTAAGTTACTTGTTCTCCATGCTGTTCGAGCTGAACGCAGGGAAACATTAGTTGACGTGGTGCATCTGGTGTGTGGTGGCCTTAACACTACTTTCCTGCCAATCCAATTATGTCACTTTAATGTTTGATGTAATTTGAGTGTCACTGCAGCCCTCAACTGTGTTTGTTTGTCGAAACTCATTTTTACAACAAAAATATGATTTATTGTACAGCCATAACAGATCCATAATTTTCAGGGATCACTGGCTTAAAGTTTCATTTTGTTTAGTTTGTAGATTTTAGTGCTCACCAAATTTCAGCCAGCACAGAAGCAGGGAGGCCTGACTGCAGGAAGAACTTTCGTGCCTGCTCCCCTGTATAGAAGATAGAGAGGGAATATGAATATGCATGATTTACAAAGACATCACTTTCATTGTGAATTACCCTTATATCTATAATAAAGTGGTGGGTTTTCACAACAACTCTGTTACAATTATAATGATCATTTTTATTAAAAATAAAATGTTGGGTGGGTGTGTAGTGTATAATATACCTACCCTTACCATTAATCACACACACACACACACACACACACACACACACACACACACACACACACACACACACACACCCCACTCCAGAGCAGCCACACATCTAACCAGGAAGCCCTCACAATAAACGCTCATGTTAATCTTTCTTCTCAAGACAATGACAAACTTTCACCTTTGCTCTCTGAGACACCAGCACTAAGAATAGAGGCTAAATCAAACCAATTAAACATTTAAATAGGAGAACATTGCAACCTTGTAAAGTACATACCAGACACAAAACCCTGTGCTGGGGAGAGACCGTCGAATTTCTGATCATGTTTATCTCTCTCCTCTGGAGTTATAGCCCAAATGCTACGACCACCTGAGTGGGAAAAAAGTTCAGATAAATAAAAGCAATTAAACACAGAAAAAAATACCCCCCCCAAAAAAATCAAACCCAAAAGCATATGATTAAAACAATGTCATTAATGCAGATCCTTGAGTTTTTCTATTCACATACCAGTATATTACTGATTATTAGACAACAAGAAAAACTCAGTTACCAGATACCAGTACTATACGATAGAAGTACTAAGGAGCCTTTAACACTGCTTTTAATTCTACCTTGACGTTACATTAACAGCAAGGTATTTTTTATTCTGCCATTCACAGAAAATCAACATCTCTACTACAGGTTTAGCTTGAGAAAGTGTTTATTGGACAAGACTTACACAAGTGTTATATTATGAAAGGTCTGCATAACTGTACAATGATTAAAACAAACAAAAAAAAACCCTTGGGATTAGTAATAACGTCCTGTGAAAGGAAATAATAAAGGTGCACCAATACGCAAGTGTCATGATGCGTTTGGACAGGTCTCTGAGGTGGGAGGAGGTAACACCAGAAGGTATTTGGGTGGTTGGATATTTTTAGTGAATTGGTGAACTAAAATTTTCTTAGTGTTATTGGTGAGCTTGTGTTCATTGATGGGATCATGAACTCAAAGGTGTATAAAGACACTTTGGATGCAAACCTGCAGAAGTATGCAAAAAGTAATTTGAACGATAATGATCTGAGACCTACCAGCCGCCTTTTAAAAAAATGCTGGGCCAGAAAAAAAGGCTTGGATTAGCATGTTTAAAACAGTGGCGAACCGTGACTATCAGAGCTATCAGAGCTTTCATTTTGAGACAAATGTCAAAACTGAGGAAACAACACCTCTGCAATATGCTAACACTCCTATGGGCTTCTAATAGTATGTTAGCACTGAAGAACTTTGACTCACATGAACAATTTTTGGCTGTGCTAGATTAAAGGCAGAGAGTTTCAAGCTTGTAAGATATTCCATGTTTTATTTGAAGCTTGTAACATTCACATACATTTGTTCATATATAGTAGTTACACAGACAGTCCTTCAGTAAGGAGCCCTACACAGCGCTTCCCTCAGTGCTTTCCATTTTTAAGATTTTCTGGAAAAGCACTGGTCAGCCTGCAGCTCTTATTTGCAGTCAGTGCCAAATTTAAGACTTCCAGACAGACCAGCGTGATATTTCTTTTATTCATCAAATTGGTCCCACCCTTTATAAATCAAAGCAGGATTGGTTGATTCCACCGTCACACTCTAATTATGTTACCGACACTTTAGGCCTTCAGTTCAGCTCCTGAAGTTCTTCCCCAGTGGGAGAGTTTGCTTGGCTGTGGCTATAAATACGCCATGGATTAGTTAATTTTTTGTTGGCCATTTAAAGAATTATGTCCTGGTTTCAATCAAAATTTAACAATGAATTTACTACAATACTTCTAGAGTTTAAATACAACAACAGCATTACGATTACACTAAACTATTTTTTCACAGAATAAAGAGACCCTAGCTGAAGCCCTAGAAGGCCCTGAGGGTTACCCATTGTGTAAAATAAATGCAGCTTGTTTCCTGGTACAATGAACCTACATTTTAAAGTATGGAGCCACTGTATTACTCTGTATTATTATTATTACATAACGAACTAAAAAGGGTTCATTTTAATTCTAGGTCGGCTTTAAGTAGCGACCACGAACTCTTTATAGACCCCACCATCATTCTTCCAATTCGAATCAAATGTCTTTACAACAAACTTTTTCCCCATGTGTATGAATCCTACAACAACTACACACTTTTAGAATGCCCTGTACATTTGTTAGGCCAAAGCCACATACTGCTACCCACCACCCGACAAGACAGCAAAATCAATCTTTCATATAACAGTGGACTCGATCAATGAGGCTATTTCACTGCTGACAGTGAGTGTGAGCAGTTCAGTGAGCCGGGCCATATCGGCACGTTGCACTGAGGCTAGCATGCTGGACGCCTGATAAAAGGATATGTTCAGTAAAGAGTGACGTAGAGAAATGTCCTTGTAAAGACTGTAGATCATTCATTCCTCCACACACAGGCCAAGTCATGCACCCACACGCATACAGATACAGGCAGTGGTCTTACCATTCATGACTGCAGGTGGTGGTGGAGGGGACACAGGAGGAGAGTGGTCCTGATCCTCGTCTCAGCTGGCTAGCTCAGGCATCTGCGCTCCACCTACACACACACACACACACACACACACACACAGAAACATCCACCCATTAATAATGCAGAGCAAGGTTTTCTCCTTCACAGTCCTGCAGAGAGAGAGAGAGAGAGAGAGAGAGAGAGAGAGAGAGACAGACAGACAGACAGAGAGAAAGAGAGAGAGAAAGAAAGAGAGAGAGGGAGAGAGACAGACAGAAAGAAAGAAAGAAAGAAAGAAAGAAAGAAAGAAAGAGAGAGAGAGAGAGAGAGAGAGAGAGAGAGGCCAGAAAAACAGGGCAGCTTTTTAAAAGTGGTGACTACAGTTTTAAACTGTGTGGACAAACCAATTCTTTTATATGAGCTGCAGACGCTTTGAAATTCAACAGACCAAACAAAGTACCAATGTCACAAAAGGGCAATACTTATGTCGTTTAACTACATAACAATTCCAATATGGTTTAATACTACAGCCGGTCTGTTACGCTGCTATTTGTTTTTCTACGTGGTATTTAAGACTTAAATACTACCTATTTTATTAATAGACCACTAAAGCCGTTGTTGTGATTCTGTAGACGAGCTCACGTACCCAAATAGTCAGCACAGGTGCGTTTAGCTGCCCTACGATGCTAAACAGCAGTTTGAAAATGGGAATTGAGGACATCTAATATTAAAGAGGTAAATGAGCAAAAAAAAACCTAAAACAACAAAAATCAACAGGAGTCTTTGTCAAATATTTTGACAAGAAGAAGAAGAAAGGCACAACATCGGCGCCATCATGTTTACCATTTACACTCCCCTCCCTCTGAACTTTCCGCTGCACAGACTACAAGAGAAACGGCTAATCTGAGTTGCTGTTCCTACATATAACCATCAATACACCAAATCCACCTGCAAGTACACAAACGAAGGGATTACAGATCCTCCTGTCTGTGCACGTTGCGTAAGGGAGCAATGAAAGGAGGCCTGGACGAAAAACAGAATGTGGTCCTACAGGACGGCCTTCTAGTAAGCTGCTGTGATAAAGCATGATCGGCATCTGTTTCTGTGTATCTCTGGTTCATACAGTGCCCAAATACTGGCTCCCCGGTAAACGTGAGCAAACGGGCTATAAAAACTTTCTGTATCTTTTTCTCACATTAGTTGGGTCTTGGAGTCAGAATGTCTCCCAAACTACAATCAGGTGCCAGTTACGCAATCACAAGTTGTTGTGAAGGTTGTCAGAAGGAAGTCTCTGCTGTGAAGGACCAACACACTCAAGCATCTGCAGGTTGGCAACAAACACCAGAAATCGGGTTTGTTGCAGAAACAAAAAAAGCCATACATCATCCTCACTGTGAAGTATGGTGGTGGATCTGTTATGTTGTGTGGCTGTTTTTCTTCCAAAGGCCTTGGACAGCTTCTTCAGATACATGTTATCACAGACTCCTTCAAACACCAGCAGATATTAAATCAAAGCCAGACTGCCTCAGCTAGAAAGCATAAACAGGGCCATAGTTGGATCCTCTAGCAGGAAGCCCACAAGTGTGGACCCCTCAATATGAAGGATAAGGAGAGATTCTGTATGGAGGAATTGTATCAGATCCCTTGCCAATCTCCAGGCTCATTAACAGTGTTTCTGCTACACACACATGTATATATATGTTGCAGCGTTAGGCTGCTGTTGCAAAATTACTGCAGCCGCTGCTTCAGAACTGAAATGTCATGAAGTTGCAATTACAAAACTCTGCAGAGGGCTTTTAATTTGAGCCGATGGTTACAGGAAATGGATGAACATTGCTTGCACAGTCAGAGCTGAGTTGAGCTGAAGTGCCAAATGAAATGCTCGTCAATGGAGTGACGGTTTTAGCAAGATGTAGTTAGTGAACTGGCTAACTAACTAACATTGTGAGGAGGCTGGTTCACCTTATTTTGCAGTGCTATTGCAGACAGTGGTCTGAAATATGAATAGACTGGGTCAAAAGGACCTGTTTGGGGGGTGTGGGGGTCTGGACTGCCAGCGCTGCTGAAAACACTGATTAAGCATTAAAGGAGACCTATCTTTGCAGTGGGAGGCTGCACAAAATATTAACTGAAGGGATGCCAACAATTGTGGCACACAGATTTAAGAAAAATATTTTTTCATTAATTTTTCTGCCAATCATTGTACAATGGTTAGAAGATTAGATTTGTGTGAAAGTCAGATCAAGAAGTTCAAAAGGATTAGCAAAAAAACATCTTTACTGCCTGTTTTGCTCAAGTTTACCAGGGATGTCCATATATCTCCCTCTTGGCCACTCCCTCCCAAAGGTAGAGAGCAGGTGATTTCACAAAGAAGCCAGAAAAAAACAAATAAAAACATAATTGTGATCAAATATAATTTTTTAAGTGTTAAGCCAATAATTTGCACAACAAGGTTCAGACAAATACAATGAATATCTCCAATATCAGCACCAGTACCGGCCTACTAAGAGAATAAGCAGACATACCACACTTGAATTCACCCTTTAAAAACCCACAAGCTAAGCAAGTCTGGCCTGGCATACATTTGGATATGAGCAGTCTTAACTTAAATGTGAAAGTTTTGGTAGATTTAACACGGGGTTTCTCTCATCTACCCATCAAACAAGTGGCTCCCTGCATGTAAAATGTTTTGGCCATATTGAAAAGCCGTATGCAAACACAATCGTCATCCATCTCATTGAGTCTGCTTGGCTCCTACCCAACTCGCTTGAAACTGATTACAATCAACCTCGTATTTGCAGAAGACCACGCCCAGCAAACCCAGCACATTCCACTGACTGAGTTTAACATTGTCAAAATTGCCATTGCAGGTGCAGCCATCTCTCTGAACAGGCTGCCTAGTAGCTTTTGCGTTTTGGGACACTGCAGTGACTCGGATTTAACCATTCAATACCAGTACCTGACCTCACTAATGCTCTTGTGGCTGAATGCAACCTTTACAGTGCTGGTCTAACACCTGTTGTAAAGCTTTCCCAGAACCGTAGAGGTTGTTACTGCAGCAAACTGCCTGTTACGATGCTGCAAGCGTACATTTAAGCATCAGCAAAGGTTGACTGTAAATAAAGGGTGGGATGGTGGTTTCAAACAACTAAGCAGAAGTGGAGCTAAAAATACAAGTCAACTCAGTGTGTATATCTAAAATACATATGGGATTAAAATAAGTACAATATCTTAAGTCATTTAATGATGAGCAATCTTATCACTTAACAACATCCAAACGGAAGGGGATAAAAAGGGGGACAAAGGTTTTATAGGGGGATGATTATTTTTTTCCTTTTTTTTTTTCAAAAGGGGGATGGATCCTCCTTCCATTCCAGGCCCTGAGTGTTTGTGCACAGCAAACACATTACCTATGGTCTTCTATTGCCATTTGTCACAAAGCTTGAGGACTGTGGCAAAGGCCATGTAGCACTGATGCTAAGGCACGGTTTGTGTACATGGCCAAAAGAAAAAAAGCATAGGCACTTCTTTCTCTCAGCAATCAGCAAAACTGCCAGCTTCACATTTGCTGCACATCTCAAAAAGATCAAGAGAGCACAGCCATCTGGCCAATGAGGTACTGTCACAGAATTTCTCACTGCAAAACAAAAGAGAGAAGTCTGAAACCAGCGGCGCTGCCTTCTGTTTTTGCATGTTGTTTGCATTGGCTCTTAAATCTTGAGCCGGATGGTCTACAGTGCGTGACCTAGATTAACTATAAAAGCCTAAACTTAAAGAAAGTGAAACCTAGAAAAATAATTCGCTTCACTGGTGTTGTTTTGATCAGTTGATGTCTTCATACATTGCAAACATTAAAGCACTGTGTGTGTTTTTAGTCTTAGATAAAACAGAATAAACAGTTTGATAGATCTCAAACACTCTAATGCTGATTTAATGCTTGGACACTGAACACTGAACTAACACTGAAACTAAGAACAGTAAATTTAGACTGTGATGTCATCGTCAAACACATCCTACCCTCCTGCTCCGCCCTTCATGTGGCTGAGCAACAACAGAGGAATGAAGAGGGAGGAAGGCGAAATGAAACAGGAAGTAGAAAGACTTCTGAACAATGTAGCTGGACTCCCACCCAGACCTTGTGGCCGTGTGGGCAGAGGGAGCTGAGGGTGAGACACACTGATCACAGAACAATGCTTGACACTGACACTACAGCCATATTACAGACAGTGTTTACTTGAAAATAACAAAGTACAACTGCTAGTACAGGTTTTAAATGCTTCCAAAAAGTCTTTTCATTTGCCCCATTTTCAGTGTTTTTTCAGTTTGTTCTGAGACTAACAAGACTATAAACTGACGACCAACTAACCCAGAGTTACATAAAGTTAGTCTGAGACCGCAACTCTCATCACTAAAGACAGGTTATAATGGCATCAGAGCAGAAGTTATACTGCTATCTATTTAACTGCAGCACCCAGGTTTGAACCAGGAAGACCAACGTTGAGCCCAGGTGATTTCTTTGCTCCAATATATGTGAATCATGTCAAGGAAATCAACAAACTGTAAGACTGACCATCTAAGAGAGAATTTGTTCACCTTTGTCTTACAGTTAACAGGGTAATTCCAATAATTTTTCAAATTTTCTGCATAATTCAATGGTGAAGATGAAAATAAAGTCATTCAAAGTAGTCTGATGTGTAATGGTGATTTTAAAGATATGTATGAACTTATGAACAAGGCGTCACAATGTTTACACAGAAAATATAGCCGTTTCATCTACTCTCCAAAATAAAGTTGATAATTGTACAATAATGGTAAATCTTTGGAGACTATTTTACAACACCTGGCATGTTCGTCTCCACCACGAACGCACTTTTAAAAACACATTTTAAACTATTTACAAATTATTATAAAACGAGTTATGCTAACGAGACACTAAAAGACTTCTGAAAGACTAAGTCTGACACCCTCTCACTTCTAAAGACAATGTCACAGTTTTTAGTCACAGACTGTGATTTTGCAAAGACTAAGAATCTTGCAGTGTCACTATTTGCAAGACTGCAACTAGATTTTTTAGATTATTTCCCATCATGCACCTGGTGGAAATTTATAAGCAGATAAACGCTTTTCCTTCCACTCTGTAGTGATACAGATGGGCAGGGTATGTAAATATCCAAGGCTCAGCCCAGTTCACTGTAGAACTGTATATTCTGGCAGATCATCACCCAGAATTTTTTAATTAACCTGTAAAATGTGCAGATACTTTTTTAATTTGACAAAGATTTACACATCAACACAACACGCAGCTTTGTTGATTGAGTGTTATGAACTAAACCATATAAAGCAAGCGAACAAAATAAAAACAGTAACAGAAAGAAAAAAAAAAAGAAGAAGGAAGAAAAGAAAAAAACCCAACTGATGATTCTTCAGTAAAGCCGTTCATCATGTCGTCTGCATGTTTCCTTACATCACTGTTACACTCAGACCCCCTCCCTGACCCCCTCACACTAAATGATCGAGATGACGCGAGCGCAACGCGACTCTAACAAGACTCATGATTTTATTCCGACATTGGAAATTTGCGACTGAAATCGCTTGAAAAGTCGTTTGGTGTGAGGCGGCATTAAACACACTGGTAACCACTGAATGTAACAGGTTCCTGTACTGTAACTTTTAGAGGCATCAAATGCTTCAGATGCCCCATCACCACAGCTGTGAACCACTCAGGCTCGATAAATTTTTTTGCAATGTAACATTTTATATTAAAACTGTCTGTACATTTGTTTACATCTTAAGGATTTAATTATGCAGTAAACTTGACCTGTGACAAAGTTTGTGATAATCAGACTGTGTCACCCAAACAAACCATACGAACCATCCATAGTGGTTCTTCAAGTTTGTTTGGTTGGAAACCAAAGTGTTGCCAAACTGCCGTGTTGGCTCTTCTTCTCCTCCTTCTTGATAAATTTGTATGTATTTACCAGAGAGTAGATCTCATTTACATCTCATAGAAACATATTCTTTGTTTCGTTGTCCTCTGGGTTCTTTGCCAGATTTAAAATCTACATTCTAATCGGACATTGGGAAGACATTCTGAATCAGGAGATCTCATTTGTGGAAAAGACTGTATTCAGTAGCTGTGGTAAAATCACTGCAACGCACAGCCACAAGCAGATTATTACATTTATAATATGGCCACGAAATTTAAATGAACTTCATGCAGATATTAAAGTACACACCTAAAGAGGCCAAAGAGTCTGATTAGCTGTCGATACTTAGGAGTTTCAACTGACCACAGACACAGTTCAAGCTCAAATGAACACACAGTACTCACTGTCCTGTAAAGGTGCTATGCTGTGTTCCACTGACGCCCGAAAGTCTTAATTTCCCAGAAATTAACACTGTATGTTACTGTAATGCAGCATTTGGCATTATTTGGACTGATTCTAATGTAATTAGATAGTACATGTGGTTTAGCAGTAGTTTAGCTGCACATCAGGTAGGCATCTGCCGGTTTTGACAGAGCAGCCACTGTAACTTTCATGCACAGCTGTATGCAAAATTTTACTGTGGCCCCCAGTAGTACTTGGACATATTAACCACTTAACCAATAGTGAACTCCAATGTCTTTAGTTTTCTTCTTAAAATGTTCACAATTCTAACCAGACTGCACTAAGAGTAGTGTAAAACACAGAGGTGGACACATGAAAGGCTGTTTTTCTTACACTGGTGTCAGTGAGCTGGTTTTCACTGAAGAGATCTCAGAAATGTACAAAGGCATTCTGCATGCAAACTTGCAGAAGTAAGTAAAGAAATGACAATGTGAAAAACACCAGTAAGCTTTTAAAAGAGTACTTTGCCAAAAAGAAAAGTATAGTGCTTGTTACTTGGTGTGACATTTTGTTTCCTAATAAAATGAACTTTATACTTATACGGCACAGATGTCCAAATACATTTTGGGGCCACTGTACATTCCCTCTTATACATTCTCAATGAGACCCACTTGCCTAATTAAGTCAGCCGGCCTCACTAATGCCGGGCTCACACTACAGGACTTTAAAAAGCCTAATCGATGTTGAAAACATGAGACTCCACATAATGACCATTTTTATCGATTTTTTGTCTTTGATCGTTGTTCAAAGTTCCCACATTATATAAAACTGCCCTGAATGAAATGCCACGCACATTCAGATGTGTGTGAACAAGATTCACAGGAACAAGAGTCCCGATAAACGTTTGATTCCCAAAACCTCACAGGAGTTTCTCACAAACTGCCACATCAGGGAATTTCTCACAAAATAACATGGTTTTCAATCTAAACAAACATGGCGGATGGCAGCAAGGCTATTGCTATGCTGGTGGTGAGCGCCTCCTCTGCAGAAAAAGCATTAAGCTTAGCTCTCATTGGCTGATTGTCGTTCAGGCATGACGTCAACATCGCATTTCACATGTCCACCCCACACTACCGGATATGGAGTCGTAAATACTGAACAGGTTTAAGATTTACGATTCGTAATCGAACGGCCCCTCCTGGACTGGGATTAGTTTGGAGGCATAAAGATTGGATTACAGATACCCCACAGCACTGGAAAATCTGGGAAGATCACTGTTTAACTGAGACCTTTTGAAATTGTCAAGAGGAGCCTATTATTCTATAGTGTGGCCCTGGCATAAACACACAAGATCTGCTCAGTGAACCGGACACCAACATTTCTGCTCATTTATGCTTAAGTACAATCCATTGGATAGGCTCTGCACCTTTAGTGCAACAGCATCTACTAGACTGCCAGCTACAGAGAAAACCCTAACCCACACTGACCCTGATCATCCTGGTCAAGCAATGATCCTAATACAAGCGGCTGTCCACTCTACAGCAATAACACAATACCTTTGCTTATTATTATTATGTTAGCTGCCACCCCAACATCAAGACTCACAGTATTTTCCATGCAGTTTTACTTCACAAGCAACACAATGAGGCACAAAAGACGTTTCTTTCTCCACAGCGTCTGCAAAAATGACCATGCCGACTCATAATAGGAGTCTGCGTGACCTCGGTTTATGACCTCAGTCTATTTTCAGTGCAGGACTGAACTACCACAGGTTGTTTACTTTGCCAGGGAGACATCACACGCCCACACAGCTGTGAGCAGACAGGAGCTCCTCATTTTCTGGAAAATGTATCTACTGTAAAACTGTATTGATTTCTATATTTTTCCTTGAAGATAAGACTAGTAAACTCTAATTCCGCTGCAAATCTGTACTATTAAAAGAAAATCTAAAACATTTGTGAAACCATGTTGACAGGAGCTATAAAGTTATCACTCATATCACTAACACTAGCTGTCTGGCTCTGTCTGCATTAGCCAGCTAGAAAATGCATTTCAAACAGCACAACCTCAAAAATCCAACCCATTTTCATACACTTTCAAGATCTACAGTAGCTGCACTGTTTGAACTAACTAAGGATTTTCATTAAAACAGGCTGATACACTTCGCTCAGCAGCTGCTGGTGGTGCAGCTTTGGGGGGCGTCTGTAAAACACATGAAGGTTTAAGTGCAAAGAGGGAAAGAGTGCACGGAGCTTGCAGAACACACCAAAGAATTTCTGCTCATGCTCAAATATAATCCATCTGACAGGCTCTGCTCATTTAGTGCAACAACATCTACAAGCCTGCCAACTACAGAGAGAACCACTGGCCACACTGACCCTCATCATCCCTACATAAAAGAAGTGGTCACTGTTGTTGGAATGAAAGAGGATTCCTACAGGACGACTTGCTGTGTGCAGGTCCATCACAGTCATGAAATTCTAGATGACGTCTGTGATATTTAATTGTTCACCCTTAAGAATCCACCTGAAAGCACTTACTGATTTAAAACGTTCCCCCTACTTTCAACATACATCATCAGAAGGGGGCTTAGTCTAGTCTTCAAGCCAGAACACCTTAGTCTAGGTAGTACTGTGGTACCACTGTAGAAGGTGAGAGACCATGTTTACAACAGATGTGAATTTTTCAATTTGGCTTAAGTTTTAGACTTTTACTCAAGTGGTGTTTTAATAAACGACTTCAACTTTTACTTATGCAAATTTCTGACACAGTGTGTTTACTGTAATTTAGCCATGGCACTCTTTTCCACCGCTGTAGGGCCAAGTACAAAAAAAACAAAAGCACCCCGTGGTAAAGAGTGAAACGAGTAGCTTACAAAATGTGAAGCAAAGCATTATTATGCAAAAGTTAATGAGACGAGAAATAAAATCCCCCCTTTTCAATTTCGGCTAACGAAACGGTGTCATAGGCCTGATAGTCATCTTAGCTAGAAAAATCCAATAGAAAAACCTGTATGACTTGGTACTACACATAGAAAAAGAGCACAAAGGTAACCAGTATTCAGGCGCTGCTATGTGTATGTCATCTTTTACAGTTTATAATATACACAGATCAACATATGTATTCTTTTGAATAATACTGGCCACCTTTGCCTCCGTCTTTACGGTGAGGCATCTAAAACGTAGACCGGAGGCTAATAGAACTTTAAGGCCTGTATATCATACCCTAAAACTGATTAAACAATGTGTGAAGTGATTTCCAATTAATTTCCAATTTCAATTTTCAAGTAATTTACTACTTTATTACTATTATTATTAAGAAGTCCCAGCGATGGTGTTCGTATCAGCTGCAGTGTGTAATATGTAAACACACAGGAACAAGGCCGAAAACCCAACAGCATCCTGTGGTTAATACAGCAAAATCAAGCACAGACATCTCTGTGCCTCTGACTGAGCTTGGACTAGTTTAATGACATGAGGGCGAAAGCAAATCCAGTACAGAAGAAAAATCCCACTACCACGTTAAACAACACTGGGTCACCGCTGAATAACCATGTGATGTATTTATTACACACGGTGTTTCCTGAAAATGCTGGTAACAATTTCAGTGACGGGACAGGACCGTCTACTGCAGAGTCACAGGCCAGAAAGACCAGTTTACCACTCGCCCAGCAGGTTCGCTTAAAGCATCTGGGAAGATTTCTAAAATCTCTGAACTACTTCTGGCCAAACTTCGACAGAAGCATAAAACCCTGTCAGTGACTTCACTTAACTTAAACAGCTCGACTGGACATTTTGCCCCACACTGGCTTCTTGTCGGAATTTCCGTTCCACCTTAAATGTTGCAGCAGTTAGATTGCAGCGAGTAAAGCCACCACATTGTACCTGCTGCACCATTTAAGGTGGACCGGAACATTCTCCTAAGAAGCTGCCGGATAAGCAGCCAACTTCAGCTTCGTCACTGGTCTACAGTTAAAATGAATTCAAGTTGTGGTCAGTGTTATCTAACCCTACGATATGTAGAGAATCTAGAGCAGGAACTGTTTTTCATATTTCAAAAATAACAGTGAACAACCACAACTGAAGAAACTCGCAGCTACAGTTTAACACTGACCAGTGTTAAACAGCTGCTACTTACATCACACAGTCACGGTCATTATCGTTCAGGCGTAACTATCCTCTATCCGAGTCCGCTCCTATACCTGCGGCGAGGCGGCTGGTCTTTCGGTTACAGCGGAGAATTCAGGCTCTCCACCCCCCTTTAACTCCAACTACCTGTTGCTGTCAGACAAACAACATGGCTGCCTGCTCGGCCTGCCGTTCACGGGCCTTCGCGTTTGTCTCCACCCCTATTCCGACAAACCCCGCCCCCGTGTGTCGATTGCTCTGTGATTGGGCAGCAGGTTCACCCTCACACGCACGCGCAGTCAGAGCCACGCTCTGCCATAGATATATACATCGAGATGCCGCGTTGGATCCAGTCAGCCACGTCAACGGCGCCGCCATTTTAGCGCGGTCAACCTCGTCGCTGGACTGCATTCAGTACCGCAGTGATCCACGCTCATGTTTGTGTGCTGCGTATTGTCTGTGTGGTGTTTATGTAGATATGGCCGTGAGGTTCATGAGGCAAAGAGAACCTGTTGATGTGATTGTTTTTTCCTCTGGTTTTATTTTAAGCTTGTTTCATTTAATAGTCTATTTGGGGGATCTTAACTTTATGTAGTAGTTATTTATTTACAATGACCTTACACAAAGCTGAAGTCAGCTTCTTATTTGTCAGCTTCTTGTTCAAATTTCCACCTTAAATGATGCATCAGCCAGCATCTTGTTCAAAGTTTCCTGTTCCACCTTAAATGGTGCATCAGCCAGCATGTTGTTCGAATTTTCCTGTTCCACCTTAAATGGTGCAGCTTGAGGCAACAGAAAGTGGCTGCTGCACCATTTGAGGTGGAATGGGAAAAGTCGAAGAAGCTGGCGAATAGGAAGCCGACTTCAGCTCCGTCCTTCTTACTGTGTTTTGGGTGTTTGTTTTATTTTTTATGTGTATTAATATTAGAAGTGATTCACACATTGATGGATTTGCTGATGTGTCTGATTGTGTTTCTCGCGCTAAACTCGGTTTTTAACGTCAGGTACAGACTGAACACTTTTCTGGTGGTCCGGACGGCTAATTATCGCGATCAGTTATTAAAGTAATAGAAGCTACCGAGAGCAGATCCGTGCAGCCTGGATTAATCTGTGTCAGAGGATTATAACGAAACAGATTTGGTGAAAATCGGTTGAGTAATAAGGAAGTTGTGGCTGATTTAATCCTGAGACTCATCGCCTCTCAATACAAGTGAATCTGTTCACAAGCGGATCTTGACCTCTCCAACATGGCGGACGCGCAGACGTATCGCCTAAGCTAGAAAACAACAGGCAACGCAGCATCTCGGTATGGATCTCTATGTGCTCTGCGCTCAGCAGTTCACGGATCGCCCATGCGAGCATCTGCAACTGGCCAATCCTGACGGAGGAAGCGGGATTTGTCGTAATACGGGTGGGGAAAATACGCCTGCCCGACAGGCAGCAGCCTTAAAGCTGGGTGTTGCTGCCGCCTGCTGTCAGAGGAGCACCACTGCACTATTATTTGGGTATTTTCTAATAACCTGTGTGTTCATAGTGAAACGAAAACTTCACATACCCTTCCACTACTTATAGCAAAAAACTTTAAAATAGTAACTTTATAGGTGGGTTGCACCAACAGTAATTAAGTTTAAAATTAGGATTAAATAAAGGTTTTGGGATTAAATCTATTAATCATGTTGCACTAAACTTTAAAATAATCCAGGTTACATTCAAATAAGTATTTAATGATTTGAATGTTATCCTGGATTACTTTAACAGTAAAACTAGTAAAAAAAAAAGTAATCCTCTTGCACCGTTACTTAAAACTCAGATTTAATCTTCACTCATGGATTAAATTTAAACTTAAATTTAATGTTACAAAATGTGTTTTAAAAAATGGTTGTTCTCTACAGAACAGGAGGTCTCTCTCTCTCTCTCTCTCTCTCTCTCTCTCTCTCTCTGAGCAGAAAACATGTCAAGCACCTCAGAAAACTTCACTCACTTATGGTTAACTATTCAACCCTATTAGCACTCAAATAGCGTTTGTGCACCTTACTGAAATAGAGGAAAATAAGCACAGCAGCAGGATTGCACTAACATAGCTACATTTTACCATTACAAGATGCGTGTAAAGGAAGTAAACAGCTGAAAACTATCTTCATGTTATACAGTCTATGCTAAATATACTCCAGGTTTTGTTGACCTGTTTGATCTATGATAAACAATTTTGCAAGTAGCTAACAGGCTAAAAGTCTGCTAATAATACTCAGTAATAGGCCTTGGATATAAATAACTTAGATATTGAGCTTTTACTGTAAAACTGCTTCAGAATAACATACATTTGCATCTTGTATCTTTTGATTATTATAAGCTGTTTTCTCAGGTTTGGCTAAATGTTTAAATGACTAAATTTGCTCTTTGCCTATGAGAGCTGTTTGTGGTATAACAGGTCTATGCTAGTTTTCTCTCAAAATTAAAATATAAATAAACTTAGACAATGATTTGTGTCCTTGCTGCTTATTTAAACTGCTGAATTAATCACGGCAAATGAGCAAAATACTGGCAGGTTTTGGTTTTAATCGCGGATGTATGTGGGAATTTGTGTCCATGTTGGATGAGAAGGCCTGGCTCACAGTCGACCTTCAATTCATCCCCAAAGTGTTCAGTAGGGTTGAGGTCAAGGCTCTGTGCAGACCACTGGACTTCCTCCACACCAAACTCAAACAACACCTTTATGGACCTTGCACTGTGCATATTATGAAAATGTTTCAGAATTTTGTTTTGCTTTAAAAAAAAAATCACAAACTAAACTTTTTTCCAGTTTTCTTTTTGGAGGAATAATTTGCAATCACAACAAATTAATCAAACTCTGTAGGAATAACCAAAAGCTTCATAATAAAACAGTTTTATAAGCTGAAATAGAATTGTACTGTGGCTGAAATATTGTGATATCTTCATTGATATCTTATTAAAAATAAATCTATGTATATCTAACTTATACCCTGCGATTTCAAGCAATGTTCTCAACATGGATGGGTTCTGCCTAGAGCAAGAGACTGGACCTCCATTGAACTCTGAAGGTTGTGAATTGGTTGTCTAATGGTTTTCTGAAATGGTTGTCTAATGGTTTTCTAATGGTTGTCTGATGGTTTTTGAAGGTGTTCTAAAGGTTGTGTAATGGTTTCCTGAAGATTGTCCATTGGTTGTCTAATTTCTAAGTTGTCTAATGGTTTTCAAATGGTTGTCTGATGGTTTTTTTGGTGGTGTTCTAATGGTTTTCTGAAGGTTGTAAATTGGTTGTCTAATGGTTTACTGAAGCTGCTCTAATGGTTTCTAATGATTCTCTGAAGGTGTCACACCCACTGGCCGTTCCTTCATTCAGAGATCAGCTTCTCGGAATATTGAGAGCTGACTCCTCCCACACTCACGCACCTGCCTATGTTTGATTCTTCCAACTGGATCGCAAGGCAAAGAACAAAGAGGTGAAGA
The DNA here is from genome assembly GCF_904425465.1 of Colossoma macropomum. Taxonomy (NCBI): domain Eukaryota; kingdom Metazoa; phylum Chordata; class Actinopteri; order Characiformes; family Serrasalmidae; genus Colossoma; species Colossoma macropomum. The sequence goes on from NW_023494803.1 coordinate 2,509,104, forward strand.
GAGGGATGCGCCACTAGACTGAGCAGGGCACCCTCAAGACCTGGCTTGGCCTATGTTTTTCACCTATTCATTCTCCTTTCCCACGACCCGCAAGTCAGAAACGAACAGGTGTCGTAGAGTAGATTAATGAATTTTAGGAATTTTAGGAACACATCATCAGTAGTGTACCCCAGAAGTCATCAGGTGTTTTCGCCTTAACACTATACACCCTCATCTGAGGCGGCCAGCCATAGGTTGATCAAGCCCAGGCTTGTGTCCCATGCCCAAATCAGTTATTTATTTTTAAAGTATTATATTGTATAAAAGCTAATGCAGTTTTTTTTTTTTTTTTTTTTTTTTTTTTTTATAGATAAATGCTGTTGTATTTTTAAGAATGCTATTTTTAGCCTTTTTTGCTTTTTACAAAGTTGGATTTTTTATTGTTAACTGTGGTGTGTGTGCTGATAGAAGACTGGGCGCTCATTTAAGATCTGTTTGCCCCAGACCACCTTCCCTGCGTGCTGTCCTAGTGGACCCAGAGAGGCTGAATACTTACCCCTTGCCCAACTGACCCTTCGTTAACACCGCTAGGTTGCCCAGGTCAGCCAGACAAGGTCTGAGAATTTGGGCCTATCCCAGTTAGTCTCCCCTAAGCGACGGGTAAAAACCAGGACCAGGAAACCGTGCCCCAACCACCCGTTGCCAGGTGGCTGACTCCAAGACCCGGGAAGGTAGGTCCCGTGCAATACGTCACCTCCCAGACAGTCTTGGCGGAGGTCCAAGCGGCGGATAGCTTTCCTTCGAATTCCCGGCCGGTGTTGGTCCACGCTGAAATATTTCCGGAAAATACCAAGCTTCTACCGCTTTGGATCCCCTATTTGGGGTTTGTACACCATGGCTGACTGTCCCCTCCACCGTTTAGGTGCAGGGATTCGTCAAGCTTCTACCAGAGGCGCTCACCCCATCTATCAGCGTTGTGGTTTTCTGGGGGATTTGGATCTTGGCTGTGGTAAAATCCATCGCGGTGAACTCTTGTATTTTTATGTTGTAGAATTGTTCTTCAGAGTACCAGCTTTTATTAGCAAAAAACCCCGTGTCCGTAAATGGCATCGTTTTGGAGTTATTAGCATTTGAAGATTTGGTTTTGTGACCATTTGCATATTGGGAAGACTCCCAGCATTCCTTGAGAATCTACCATCATCTAGACTTTTGTTCATTTTGGTGTGGTTCCTGGTTTTGTTGGCTTATTTGATATAATGGCTCCCTATGACAGGGAGTCACTCGCACCATTCTCCCCCAAGGGACGAATAGTGGGCTCCAAATTTGGGCTTGTAGTCCCAAGTTATAGTTTGGAGTCCACCCCTGGTTAAGGTGGGGGGGCCCCGTTGTTTGGCCCCCAACCACAGATTGGGTGGGGGGGGAGAGTTAGGGTAGAGGTTTGGTTTAGGCCCTAGGTTATCTTTGGGGGTTTTAGAGTTAGGGCTAGTGCTGTACTTAGGCTTAAGATCAGGTTCAGGCCCAAGGTAGACTTATGGTTGGGCTTGGGTTAGGGTTAGGCCAGAGGTTTGGTTTAGGCCCTAGGTTCTGTTTGGGGCCTTAGGGTTAGGGCCAATGCTATGCTTAGGCTTAAGGCCATAAGGTTAGGTTTAGGGCTAAGTATAGGGTTAAGGTTAGGTTTAGGGCTAAGGCTAGGGTTAGGTATTAGGGTTTAGGGTTAGGTTAGGGTTAGGGTTAGGGTTAGGGTTAGGTAGTTAAGGTTAGGTATTAGGGTAGGTTAGGGTTTAGGGTTAGGTAGGTTTAGGGCTAAGGTTAGGCTTGGGTTAGGGTTAGGTTAGGTTTAGGGTTAAGGTTAGGTATTAGGGTTAGGATTAGGGTTAAGGTAAGGTTTAGGGCTAAGGTTAGGTTTAAGGGTTAAGGTTAGGTTTAGGGCTAAGGTTAGGTTTAGGGCTAAGGTTAGGTTTAGGGTTCAAGGTTAGGTTAGGGCTAAGATTAGGGTTAAGGTTAGGTATTAGGGTTAAGGTTAGGTTTAGGGCTAGGATTAGGGTTAAGGTTAGGGTTAGGTTTAGGGCTAAGGTTAGGTTTAGGGCTAGGATTAGGGTTAAGGTTAGGGTTAGGTTTAAGGCTAAGGTTAGGTTTAGGGCTAGGATTAGGGTTAGGGTTAGGGTTAGGGTTAGGGTTAGGTTAGGGTTAGGGTTAGGGTTAGGGTTAGGTTAGGGTTAGGGTTAGGGTTAGGGTTAGGGTTAGGTTAGGGTTAGGGTTAGGGTTAGGGTTAGGTTAGGGGAACATACAATGACTTCCCCCATCAACGGTCATCAGACAGTTGTGGTTGGATAGGAAGATCAAGGGTAATGCACGGGCCACCGCTTGTTAAGCAATGCCATCGGGCCTTCCAGTCCCTCTGTCTGGGAGTGAATCTCCTTTTATTTATTTGTTTATTTGAAAATTGTTCCTAGTAGATGTAGTTATATTTAATTTTTCCAACCGCTCTGCAAGGCAAAGAACAAACAGGTGAAGAGAGGAGTGCACCACTAGACTGAGCAGGGCACCCTCAAGGCCTGGCTTGGCCTATGTTTTTCACCTATTCATTCTCCTTCCCACACAATAGCAAGTCAGAGAACGAACAGGTGTGATACAGTAGGTTAATCAATTTTAGGACACATCATCAGTAGTGTACCTCAGAGTTATCAGGTGTTTTGGCCTTTAAACCCTATATTTATTTGTTTATTTGAAAATTGTTCCTAGTAGATGCAGTTATATTTAATTTTTCCAACCGCACTGCAAGGCAAAGAACAAACAGGCGAAGAGAGGAGTGCACCACTAGACTGAGCAGGGCACCCTCAAGGCCTGGCTTGGCCTATGTTTTTCACCTATTCGCTCTCCTCCCCACAACAGCAAGTCAGAGAATGAACAGGTGTGATATAGTAGGTTAATCAATTTTAGGACACATCATCAGTAGTGTACCTCAGAGTCATCGGGTGTTTCGGCCTTTAAACGCTATACACCCTCATCCGAGGCGGCCAGCCATAGGTTGATCAAGCCCAGGCTTGTGTCCCATGTTCAATTCAATAATTTATTTTTAAGGTATTTTTATGTCTTATATAATATAAAAGCTAAATTAAATTTTGGGGTTGG